>NW_010242202.1:8280-23197 GCF_000690775.1 Eurypyga helias | reverse complement strand
CCCCCGCATTGGAAATCTGTGCAGCCTCAGCCAGAAGCACAAATCCATAAAACCTTTGTGTGCAGACAATTCCCAAATTTAACTCTTTGCTCCAAACCTGTTTTCTTTCATCCAGAAGAAAATGTTTGCCTTTTTTTAACCTCAGAAGCAGCTAACCATCGACTCGCACAGAGCCCCGTGTGATCTTTGGCAAATGTAAAAGAATTCATGTCCCTTGTGCCTCTGTTGATAGTTATGGTGGACAGCACGAGTATCCTGCCTGACTTTTTGATTTGAAACTTAACAGCATTTCCAATTTGGAAGTTTCCAAGTCCCAGTACATAGGCTTTGCTTAAGCCTTTCAGGTTTTATTGTTTACTGTTACTGAAAGCCAATTCCATGACCATTTTAAATTCACATAGGTTTTCTTTGGATGACCCAGTTATGTGCTTAATCCTAATTGGGTCTGGAGCTGCTTTTTCAATTCCATTCAGAACACAAACAACAGGAAGGTCCTGTCCCATATGTAGTGGTCCTGAGTGCTACAGTAATATCCATGTTTTATTAAAAATAATAATGAAGCAGACCAGGCAAAATAACTTCACTCTTGCAGAAGAGACCAGTATGGTGAAAGTGACATCAGAGATGTGTAACCACAACAACCTAAAGGGGACAAGAAAATGCAATTACATAGGTAGGAGAAAAAACATCAGAGATGGAACAGGGAACTTGTGTACCTAAGGAAATGTTTATGAAGAATAGAGTGGCGCACAGTATTGGGAGCTGCATCAAGGTCAAAGAGAACAACAGGGGGAAAGGGCTTTTACTACCAAAAGGGAGACTATTAACTTGACAATAGAAAGCGATTCCTGTGTCATCTCAAGGGTAATTTACAGACACAGTGAAAGATACTGTTGTTTGAGCTTACTATGGAGGCACTATGAAAAGGTTTTCATTGTAAAAAGACAGTTGGCAGTAGCAGGCGTTTTACAGACGCTACAGATTCTGGCAGATTAACAGAAATACGGATGGAATAAATACTGTGGGATGCAGTACTGGCAGATGAGACCAAACTAAATGAAAAAGGCAAGGAAACTTATTTTAAGAAAGTGTAGTGATGTAATGGGCTAAGAAGATGGCAAAGAATAAGAAGAGGGGAAGAACAACTGGGGCTGTCAAGCTGAGGAAAGGCAACACATGAGTTAAGAATTTGCACCGGATGATGCCTGCGCAGCTTGGAGCAATGTATGCTTCTCTATCTCATTTTACAAAGACGGATCTAATTGTCTATTGAAATACAGAATAGCTTCCACTCAGAACAGAGTGTTGTCTTCAGCACAAGCTTGAACTGATCAGGGAACAAACAAGCTGACTTACCAGATTTTCCTGTCTAAATATTATGAGCCCAACTCATCTTGAAGTAAGCAAGCATGCTAAAAATGTTTAAACAAGAACGACATTTGGTTAATGCATCTAGGAGCAATTGTCGCTATCCAAAACACTCTTCCTCCTCTATAATATTATGTGAGCATACAGCTTTCCCAGTTTCCTTCAAAACACCATCTAGGAAGCTCTAATAGGGTCAAAATATACCCTTTTCTGGGTTTATTTCTTAACAACATAACATAAATACTTGTATTTCAGGCTTGGCTGTCATGAGTGCTTCTTTAAGAGTAAATACCACTGAGGTATTTAATTCCTCATTCCTGTCCTTTGAACTATCCAGGCTAGTATGTATGTGAAGAGAGGATAAGCTATTTGAGAGCATTAAGTCTTTGTTTTGCAGGGATTATAATGTTTTCCATGGTGTGATACGGGCATATGTGAATTCTGCAGTTCTCTGCCACTGCTTTGGATCTTGCAGAATTTTGTAACAGCAGGCCAAAGCAGGCAGCTGCCAGGTTTGCCTGAAGTGTTGTGCAAGCCCTACCAGAAAGCCTTGGCTCTAGAAGAGCAAAAACTAAAGCCCATTGGTTTTCCTTCCATATAGGGATGAATCAGCAGGCTCTTTCTCTCCAGCCAAGTGACATTTGCTTTTGCTATGCCCAGGATGCAACTAATGAGCCACCAGCAGCATTGAGTCAGCAAGAGCTGCTCTCTTAGCAGGGTCAGCAAGGAGAGTTCATCGAGGAATGTTACCAGCTTAAACAGCTTTGTAGTATATAGATGACCTGCCTCTTCCCTAAACTCAGGGTATAACAAGGACTTGTATCTGGGGAAATGGGTAATCTAAGGAGAGGAAATAGTCAGCTATGCAGCCCAGGCTCCCTTATCACACTGTGTTTTTTTCTACGTGTTAACATATACGGGAAATTTTAATTCTTAGGTAAAGGATATAGGGTAGACAGGAATTTTAAACAAACAGCAGTTCCACCCTGATCTGGGGGCCTTTTAGTGTCGCTCATCGAGCAGAAATCTGATGTTGGCACCAGTATCCGTAATGGAAATATTAATTTCCTCACGTGGGCATTAGCTTTTAGAGTGTTTTGTGCTTCTTGGGACAGTTGTCTGTGTTCAAAGTTATAGCATCCTAGCTCCTATAGCATGTGATAGTAACAGGACTGAGGGAATATAAGATTCTTTAAGATGAAACACAAATGTTTTCTGGTTTTGGTTTTGCAGGAGATCCAGCTGTGGGGAAGAGTGCTTTAGCCCAGATGTTCTGCAACGATGGGGCTCATTTTCAGAAGAACTACACACTGGTAAGCCTACAACAGGCTCATACTGCTATCCTGCATTTTTCTAAGTTGCATAAGAAAACTAAGAAGGTCTAGAACAAAGTAAAGAATATGATTTGAAGTTGAGGCATTCAGTGTGGGCTCTTACAGCATTTTCTTTCTCTTACACCCTAGATTCTGAAGAGAAACCATTTAAATCTCAGTAAGTCTTTACATTTCGTGGGTGCTGGTTTTGAAACTTAATGCAAAGTAATTTAGCTAATTTTATAATTTTTTTTTTTACCAATGTTTTCACAAGCATTTGTGGTGTTAGAGAGCTTCCCCCTTTGGGGAGTGCTCTATGAAAAAGCATTGCTGAAGGAGAAAGCTTTTAATTCCAACTATTAAATGTGCGCGTGGACAGTGCGCTTATCACTATGCAAACATGAAGATGTGCTGCATAGCCCCAAGATAATTATAATCTACAGAAACTGTTCCCAGATGAAGAGGATACAGTTTGCAGTCTTTCAGTGTGAGAATCAATGGTGATGACTAATCAGAAGCAGGATAAAAATAAAAGTAAATATAAGTAAAGTAAAAAAAGGAAAATATGACTGTGGAGAAAAAAGAACCCTAAAATATGTTTATTCATTGAAATGAAGATGGAAACCAGAAGTTAAGGATAGAAATAGAACAAACAAACAAGCTACAAAGCAGAATGAGATAAAAGGTGGAAGAGGCACAAATAACCTCAGTCCCATATGCTAGCTAATCACACGGTTGGTGCAAAACGTTCTAGGGCGTGCTTTAGAGCAGCAATGTGATAGTCAACGTAGCCCTGCAGATCTCGGCTTGTACCCTTGGTTGTATATAAGCAAATCTCTGGATGTTGTTTCTTCTCCGTCTTTTTCCCCATCAGAGCACATTTATGTGGCTTTGACATGTGGGTGGGAATATGTTACCGGAGCTATGGGGAGTTCCCAGCACTCTATGTTTGATGGGATTGTAATGATTCAGAAGAATTGCCTCAATCCAATGCATAGCTGGTATGCAGTCGGACGGGCTCTTAAAAACTCTTCTGATCCTTGTTTTCCTGATTGTTCTTGACAGACAACGGGCATAGAACTGTTGGTGAAGGCTGTATCGGTTCCAGAGACAAGTGATAGTGTGGTGAGTTTTTCTGTGACATAAATTGGGTCAGAAAGAGACATCCAGAGCTCAAACCTCACTTCAGTCTCACTCTGGTGGAAGATGCCTCTGCATGTTCAGGTGGCCATAAAGTTACATTAAGGAAATGAGGCTGATCATGTACAATTGCCGATACTCCAGGGTTGGTTTAATCTTAAAAATGTAAGTTTTACGTACTTATATCCAACATGACATCTTAAACCAAAGCTGTTGCCAGCTTTGTTAGGATTCTGTTCTGTCCTTCAGGGCACTCCAGTTTAGTTCATGTTTCTTAGAACTACAGAAGCTGGAACTTACCTGTTATTTTTCCTTAATGCCCTATACTCCCAGTAGTGAAATGTGGGCCATGTGTATAATTTTGTGTAATAGTGCAAGTTACTGTCCCACTCCACATACTCTGTTCCCAGTACGGATGGAAACCAGACTTGGGGTCTTGGAGGTAACCATTGATTGGTTATACTTGAAAAATAGCTATGTATTTTCTGGTACTATGTGAACTGGAGTATTCTCAGTGCAGGGAACTTGTCCCTTAGGGACACAACTCTGCTGTACTGAACAAAATGCAGGAGTTAAAAGTTTGAGTATTTACTTTCAAAACCTTTTTCTACACTGCAGTTTTTTCCTGGCCAGAGCCTTCTTTCTGCTTCCACTTTCAGGAATTCTTCATTTTTGACTCTGCAGGAAAAGATCTATTTTCTGAAATGCTGGAGAAACTGGTAAGTCTTATGTAACAGTCCTCTTCTTCCAAAGAAGTGCTTTTGCTTTGAAGATCTGAACTCCCCAGTCTGGCAGATGTAGCAAACTTTGTCTTTAGTGTAAATGGGAGCAATTACCTCACTTGCCAATGCATCCTGTTCTACCTCTCTAAAACTTGTAAAAGTCCTACAAGAAATACTTTCCAGAGGAGGGAAGCCAGGTAGTAATTCTGTTTTCTTACGAAAGAAATCGGTATGTTTAACTGAGAATCGCTGTATACTGCTGGTTAAAGTCACTTATTTCTTAGAAAAACATCTATTTTGCTGCTACTCCAGTGGTGGGTTTTTTTTGTGTTCTAGTGATGTGTTTGATCCAAGGGGACTCATTCTTGACCTTGAGCTTAATCTTGCCCTTGATTTTTTCCTTCATGCATTTGTGGCCTTACCTGTACAGTTTTCCGTTGTGCTATCTCATTTTGAGGCATAGGATCAATCAATTGATGTGAGTTTTCATAAGATGGCTAAGTCAACCTAGTGTTCCATTGCTCTACAAGAGACAATTTTACTTTTGCCCTTGCACTAGGTCTGGTTTGCAACGGATCCCTCTAGAAGCTGGCTCAGCTTCTCAAACTGGAAGAAAACTTCCCTACTTTTTTCTCTAGGATTAATTTTGCGCTGATTCAGCACGAAGAATCAGCTTCCCCGGGGATGAGTGTCAGAGCTGATACAAGTAAAGGAACAGGACTGTGCAGACAGGAATGGGGGAAGAGGGCAAGACCACCTCTTCCAGTGCCGGCTATCCATTTGGTCAGCTTAACTGAAATGTGAAACCTCAGCCAGGGCATAGGTTTCCTGTGTGTTAGGCTTTTTATTTTTGTCTTAGCATCTGTGTTTGCCGTATTTACAGGCTGGCTGTTGACCACATCAGTTTCATTAGAGCTGACAATGTTCCTTTCTTGCTGTGCAGTGGGAGCAACCCAACGTCCTGTGCCTTGTGTGTGATGTCACTAATGAGCAATCTTTCAACAACTGTGCCAAGTGGCTGGAGAAGCTGAGGGCTCAAGCAGTTGGACTGCACATCCCAGGTAAGAAATGGGTGAGATTCATGTTATTTGCTCCCCTCTTGTATGACAGCAGTTGTTCGTGTTGAGATGTGACATAGAGCATTTGTTTTAATCCAGGGGCAGGCCTGGCTTCCTCCAACTCATTTGCTTTTTTAACAGAGCAAATAAGGCATAAATATGTTTCCTTTGTGGAACCATTTCTAGGTAGTTGTAGACTGTTCTCCACACCTCCAACTTTTCCAGTTACTTCTACGAATGTTCCAGCGTGTATTGCAAACAAATCAGCATTTATGGATTGTTCTTTTTGCTTTGTTTCATGTCTTTTCATTCTGTAGGTGTCTTAGTGGGGAATAAAACAGACCTGGTTGGTCGTCGAGTTGTGGGGCAGAAACAGGCACAGGAGTGGGCTGAGAAACATGGCCTGGAATACTGTGAGATGTCAGTGGTGAGTGTCTGCTCCTCCCACTATCTGTGGAAGTGGGTGTTCGTAAAGCTACTTCCTCTTTCAGGTAAAGCAAGATAATTGGGGATTCTCTTCTGCTTGTTTGGCATCTAACTCACCCTTGGTTTTAATCTGTCTTTTGTGAAGCAGTTAGAACAGAAATAGTCAAATGCTTATTCCGTCTGTCATTCATGGCTTTCTTATTTCTTTACAGAAGGAGATGAAAAATGTTGAGGCCCCTTTCCACATCCTGGCAAAGTCATTCCACCAACTGTACAAAGAGAAAGTGGAAACGTTTCACTCACTAGCTTGAGGGCTGTGACTGAGATGACATATTTATCCTCTAAGCTTCTTCTAGTGCCCAGAATCCTGGAGGATGGAATACAGAGAGAAGAAAAAAAGATGAGCTATTTGCTTTTTCATGGTCATCTTCTGGTAATTCAAAATAAACCAGAAAAAAGCAAGTGGAAAGACACTCTTCTGAAGTTGCTACCTCAGCATTCCTTTCATGTCCTCTGACTTGGTTCTCTGCTCGCTGAAAGTCTGCTAGGTTGGAGGTGGGAGTAAAAGGGGGGAGCAGGATGGAAATTGCCAGCTCTTTGCTTTGATACTGTCTTGTCTCTTGTCTGAACAGACTTCCTGCTGCTACAAGCAAGGATTTAGAGGTTTGGAGAAGGGAAGCTGACAGGATGTTTTTCAAATTAATCAACTCAGCCTTGATACCTGTGTTGCAGTGTGGGACTGATTTGGCCCTGATGCTTGAAAAGCATTTTCAGGAGGAGGCCTGTGCCCTAAAATCAACACATGGAGACTGAGATGTATGGTGACCGAGCTGGATTTAGGTGCGTTTCTAAGAGTGCCCACAGTTTGAGGCCTATTTTACCAGTGTTACCAGTTGTAGGGCTGATATGCTGATGACTACTGATACGTGTTTCTGACTTCTAGAATCTGGTTCTTTTCTTCAACGTGGCTCACTTTCACTGCTGCTAGGAGCCGCCTGGCAGCTGTAGGGCTGTCGCTTGGTAACGCAGTGCCCTCTGCTGGTCCCAGGTCACAAGACTCCTCAGAAAGCTACTACCTCTCTCAGCAAACAGGACTTCCTACAGACACATCCAAGCTGGCTCATCTGCAAAATGGGGTCAGATAGCAAGAATATCTCATTTATTCTAAGGACGAGACCAAAATCTTAATCAATCATCTTTCCTCCTTCATGCAGTTGTCATCTTAAGTGGTTTGTGTCCTTTTTCTTTTTGTCAGTTGAACCTGGCAATGCTGTGTTCTCATTAGGTGCAGTTCTCAAGCCCTCACTAGCATCACAGATCTCTTTGTTGTTAGATTTCCCCTGCTTGTCCTTGAATTTCGGATTAAAGACCACGATTGAGATGTCGCTAGTGGAAACAGGACTCGGGAAATGAAAGACAACTTGGCTGGGGTTACTCTGACTCAGCCAGGTCTGGCTGGAAGTTTTGTGTCAGGGAGGGTAAGAGCATAGTGAGAACCGCTCGTTTCTGCGGGGTACTGATGTTGCATGTGTGATAGTCTG
Source organism: Eurypyga helias (assembly GCF_000690775.1). Taxonomy (NCBI): domain Eukaryota; kingdom Metazoa; phylum Chordata; class Aves; order Eurypygiformes; family Eurypygidae; genus Eurypyga; species Eurypyga helias. Next base: position 15,629 of record NW_010242202.1, on the reverse strand, counting down.
CTCGCTAATGCCCTGTGTGGAAGCATCCATGGTAAGGTACTGTCTTGTAACTGAGCCTAACACCGAGGAGTTCAGAGCTGTACCTTTCCTTCTTCCAGATTACGGTAGCACTTCTTGGGCAAGGGAAGCTGAATTTTGTAGAGAGTAAACACTGAGTGATTTTTCAGGCAGGCTTTTCAGGAATCTGTGTTTCAAGACTTTTATATGTGCATTTTATAACCATTTTTATGCCCAATGCTAGGAAAAGTACATTGGATTGAACATAAGAAATACGGCTGCAGATGTTGTAGCTGAGTTTATGAAGCACTTCAAGAATCTGGAGGAGCAGCTGGGCTCATTTCACTGGCAACACTGTGTTGATGCTGGGAATTAGCTAGGGAGCATGAATACCAGTTAAAGGGGTTGAGCAGGAGCTCAGCCCACAAGAAAAGAAAACGGATAGGTTCTTTTGCTAGAAGCCACCTCAAAAAATGACAGAACCAGCTGGGAGAGCTCTTGTTTCCTCCAAAGAAGGAGGGACTCCTCCATGGGTAACTAGAAAACTCGCTCTTTTTTGATTTGGATTAGCGATACTGACATTTTTATCTTACGTGGGTTGTCTTGTCCGTCCTGGGGGGTGTCTGTTGACTTACATGGGTTGAGTAGAGTCTTGCCTGCAGGTGCTAGTACCTCTGACTGTTAAGAATAAAAGTTATTTTGGATGCTGTGCTGATCTAGTGAAAGAACTAAAGAAGATTTGTTTTGATTTGGCAGCTCATTTCCCCCTGGTTCTATTGATGATGTGATTACAACACGAGACAGATATTTTTTCTTATTGGAAAGAGCATGCCAGGTGTGTATGCCACCTGTGACGTGGCATACAGCGGGATGAACGCCTTGGGAATGGGTGATAAAGTGAATCCTCTGCAGTCTTGAACCGGGGAGTTCAATCTCTCTGCACCAGGAGGACCTCCCATAACTTGGAATAAACAGTCTAAGTGCACCAGTAGGATGAAGATTGGTGAATGCTGTTTTATTAAATGAATGCAAAAGCTGGAGGATCTCATTAAGAGAATGCTTGCAGTGGTGATTTGTGATTTATAGGGAAGCTGCGTTTGAGAGGTTAGTGAAGAAAAATGCATCCCATGCAGGGAAAGATATATTGCCTGAGAGAGGAAATGTATGATCTAATTAGCTAGCAGTAGGGATTCACCCACTGCCCCTTTCCCTCTTTCCACAGGCCATGACTAGAATGGAAAAGAGGTGGTGTCTAACGCATGTCGCCCAACTTGCTTTTCACGGGACTATGTAAAGCACTAATGTAGACACGATTTCATGTCCTTCCAAATGGTATGTTTGGCAGTAACCCTCTCTGTCTTTCCAAATGCATTTTAAAAGCATATGTTGTCCTTCCTGGCTAATGTGCTATGGAATACCAGTGTGAGGCAGGTGATGCTTGTTGCTGTTTTCCTAGCTTATTTGTGACCTTGGTTGTAGAGGCTAGTCGTGAAGAGTGAGTAGAGAACATGGGAGCCAGATACGAGAAGGCTGTGGAAAACAGTTTTGTGTCTGTGTGAAGGAGTTTGGGGTAGTGAGTAGGTGAGCTGGGCAAGCAGGATGAGTACGAGTCTGCAGCTGTTACTCAGTTTCTCTTACTCTGTTCAGTAACTGTTGTGGTCACATTTGTAGGGTGTTTGCTGTTTATAGCCTCAGTATCCCTCTGAATTGGCGACACCGCGGAGAGTAGTGGGAGGACGGCAGAAAGCCTGCCTGCTGACCAGGAAGCTCGTTGTCCTCTTGCAGCTCCCCTGCTTTGCCCAGCTGTGCAGCACTGTGGGTGCTTGGCATGGGTGGTTACAACCCAGAAGAGACCCAGCTCAGTCAGAACTGAAATTTCAAAAGAAGGGGAGGAAACAAACAGGCCTTTAACCATTTTTAAGAGATCCATAGTCCTTCTTTGTCCTGCGTGCTTGTTTGATTAGACAAAAAAATATTCTTTCCTCCTTGGAGTCCCTCCTTCTTACCTTTCCTGTGGTCCTCATGGTTCTGCTGTGCAGAATCCCCATTATGCTTCTGCCCTGCTTTACTTAGCTTGACACATCACCAGCTGATTTTTTTTTTTTTATCCTTCTAATTTCTGCATTATCTATTCCCAAGGCTGCAAGACATTTCTTCTTAGAGAGATTAATAGACAAAAGAAAACAAAAGTGCAATTTTTAGTCAAATTGTCTTGGAAGAAAGAACCTTAAGAAGCTGACTGACATTCTGAAATTTTACTGGAAATTAATGTGTGTAAAGTTGTCATATTAAAGATGCTTTAATCGTTTTGTTTTGTCTTGCCAGACATATTCTACTGCGGAGTGAAACACAGGATATAAAGTTCCAGAAAGATCAGGTTTTTATTGTGGGAGTTAATAGGAATTTCAAAGCTGATCATACTGTGATAAGATCTCTTCGGTCTTAACAATGGAGCGGTCACTGCTGTTCATAAGAAAGCATTAAATATACTGGAATGGGGCTGTCAGAACAGTTTCTTCTAAAGATTTGTTCATTTTAGAGACTTAAAACTTAAGAAAGGATATCTTTCAGAAAACTGATCTGATAAATGACACCATTTGGACCAGGGTTATTTCTGATATAGCTACAGTGACTTAGAGGGCTGGATTTAGTCTTTTATGCCAATTGACTTCCTAGGTAAGCTTCATTTCTTTACCCGCTATACATCTTGGACCGATCTGACCTGATAGCAAAAGACACATGATGTTGTTGAAAATGAAATACTGCCTTGGGGCAGAAGGATAAACTGTGTGGCCTCCTGAGGTCCTCCCAGCAATACTTTCTATAATTCTATTAGATTAAGTGGGGAAGGAAGTAGCGGGGAAAGCACAAAACAGGCTAAGTCGTAAAGTAGCAATTAAAGTGGGAGCTGGGCTGGGCTACAGCAGAAAACATACAATCTATCCCAATTAAGAGCTGTATCTCAAGAGAAGCCAGGAGCCTGACGCAGGTGCTGACAGCAGGGAAAACACTGCGTTTCTGTTCTGTAGGCAGCAACTGCTTTCTGCCGGTGCTTACACAGATCCATGGGGGTCCATACCCCGCTCAAGACTCTGCTCTGCTTTTAATAATTACTGTATCTACGACCTGCTGCCTGCAGTTGTCGTTTCATCTGCCTGTATAAAGCCAGCAGTCTGATGGCAAATTGCCTGCTAGTAGCAGGAAGACATTCCTACTCTTGACACCATCCATGGTGGGATCCCTCTCTCCCCACTCATTCTCGGTTCTTTTCCTGTCTTATACCCACTTCTTGGTGGAGAATATCCACCTCTGCTGGTTCTTAGCAAGTGATTTTTCCATCTTGCAGGTGGTATTCCATAGAAGCTGGGACTAAGGGACTTCCAGGACCTTCTGCAGCAGAGGTGGAGTCTGAGCAGGAGCTCTCAAGGGCCATGTTGGTCCCCACAATGTCTCTCTTAGCCTAAGGGCACATCATCTCTCTGCTTCTTGCATCCTATTTCCTCCTCCTGCTGTCATCTTGCCTTGGGAACAGTGTCTTCTGTGCCAGTTGCCCTTGGCTCTGTTGACCCGGAACAACAATGCTTGGGGGAGGGAGAGAGAAGAGAGCTACTCATTCTCTAGTCTTTCCAGGGCTCTTTAGGTGTTGTGACTCCCTGTTGAAATCACCTGAGAGACGGGAATGTTGCTCAGTCTAGAGTGTAATTTCCTGGCAGGAGACCCCAGCCGAGTCCTGGCAGCCTCGTCTTGGCTCTTCAGTGCTTGCCGCAGTGTAACTTTCACAGACACTGGCTGTTCTCCTTCTGACTTGGAGTTTTGGTTTGTTGTTGTTTGATTTTGTTGTTTGGGGTTTTTTTCACTCCTTGGGGGGTCGTTCTCTCATTCTTCTGTCACAGCTTCACATATTTCCTCCCCTAAAGCTGTCTGTCAAGAGAAGCCTGGAATTGCTCTCTCTCCTGGTCTCTGAGATCAAGTCCAAATCTGGCAATGTTTAAAAGGGAAATGTGACAGACCCTACATGCCAAGCTGGGGTCAGGGATGGGGTCAGTTTGATGAGTTTCCCTCCAGCCAGATACGCATCAGTTGGAGAAATGTGGAGCCTGAAATCTTTCTGCACAAGTACTGGAAAAATACACGATACGAGGACTCTGAGTTAGGGACTTTGAGCAGAGTAAGTACGAGGTACGTAGGCAGGACTGATCCGCTGCTGTGTCCCAAACAGGGGACATGCAGGAGCAGTAGGGGAATAGGAATATGTAGGAAAGGATGGGGTTTATATCCCTTCTTGAAGACCCTAGAGGATTTGCTGAGGCAGAGTGGGAGGCTGGGAAGACCTAAGGCTTTTCCTGGCTTGTAGAATGATGTATGGAAATAAAGTGGGAGGAAAAGTAATTTTTGCATGAGCTGTGGAGGGAAAATGAGGATACAGGGTAGAGCTGGATGACACCAGGTGGGAGGGCAGGTGGTAAGAGTAAATAACGGAGCAGAGATTTTTAGGGCCACGGTCGGTTTGGGGTATTCAGAGCCATGGTGATTAAGGCAATTGGTAACCATCAGTTCAGGTTCAGGATGCAGGACCTCCCTTAGGACGAGGCTGGGTGAGTTAAGAGTCTGTGTGACAGGGATGATGCTGGGATTTGGTAGGGCAGTAGTGAGAATCCAGAATGGTGAGCCTAGAAGGAGTGTGGGGAGGGAAGGACAGCAAACTGTGCTGCTGTGAGGAGCAGTGGCTGGAGAGAGCATATCCAGGGGAGACCAGAAAAAATAGGGTGGGTGAACTAAGGACGCTGTCAGACTAAAAGGGTGGAAGAGTGTGAAGAGAGGTTGGAGATTCAGAGTACATTTCCTCCGAGGGGATTTCTAAGCAAAGGGAAACAGAGACCCACAACTGTTACCCACACATCTTTGTGTCATTTAAAACGCAAATTAGTTCCAGCTCTAGCTCTGTTTTCTTTTGCCAGAATGTGGGGTGATCTGTTTGCTTCAACCCTTCTTTCTTTGGGTGGGGCAAGGGAACAACACCCAAACTTAGGCCTGATTGTGCTGCAGCATCCTGAATACATTATGGTCATCCATTCAGGGAATGGGAAGAGAACCTGCAGCTCACCTGACCAAGCAGAAGTGCCCACTACAACTCGAGCATTGATATCTCACAGCAAAAACTTCACGATCAGGTCTTACAGTGGAAGACCTCCCGAAATATCAATATTTAACCTCAAAAAAGCAGAAAGTATGCCATGTGCGTGAGGTCAGTATAAAGCAGAGAAATCACTCTGCTCATGAATAAAATTACCTTCAATAAAAAATGCCTTCAGCTCTGCATGGGAGGAATCTCTTCTCCGTATTGCTTTCCCCTCTCTGCTTTTGCTGGTTTACCTTGATTCCTGTGAAGTGGCGCTTTCTCTCAGTCTAACAGCTGCGCGTGGCCCTCGTGTGCCGTTTTTAGGGCTTCGTTTTTGTGACGCTGGGTGGCTTCACTTTGGGGACGGTGAAGCTGGAAGTTGTGAAGTTCAGACTGCAGCTGAAGCGTCGGGCGTCAGATGGGCTTGTGAGGACAGCTGAGCAGAGTGCCTAGGAAAGACGTCTTGCAGGGTTAAGACAATGCTTTTCTGCGCTGTTGTCAGCAGAGAGATCAGGCTGCCATGAGGGTCTCGGTGTTAGATGGGGAAGGAATGCTGGTGGGCTTGGAAACAGGTGGCCAAGTGTGGGTGTCCTGTGTGGCAGATGCAGAGGGAAGGCTGCTACGAGTCTGGGGGCAGATGCCTGGGGAGGTAGTGAAGAGGAAGCGTTCTTGGATGATGTTGTGAGACGGGGTAAGGGCAGGAAGGCGGTTCTGCTGGGAGCAAAAGCAGAGTAAGGCAGTCTGTCCTCTAGTTTCTGCACCTACTGAGACCTGGGGGTATTTCCCTACGTGGTCTGTCATTGCTCTTGATGGCCCTCCCAGCTAAGACTGCCTGTAGGGTGGCTTTCCCTCTTCACCAAGCCAGAAGCGATCACCAGATTGCTCGGTCCGCAAACATTTTGATACCTGATCCCTCTACGCTGCCCATGCCTCTCACCTTTTTCCTCCCGTCTGCACGTGGGGGTCTTGTAACTGCACATCCCCACGATTCTGCTACACCTCCCATGCTAACAGCCCTCCCCCATACCTGATGGTTGCTTGCATCCCCCCATGTCCTTTTGTTTTGGAGGCTATAAGCCGTGGTCAGAAGAACCCACCAGACTTTCTATCCACTTCCACCCTCTCCTACCCCTCTCTTTTCCATCTGGTACTGGGGTAGAGCTCATGCCTTGTTCAGCTGGCTAGTCCTGGCACAAAACCGGGCTGGTACAGCAGCGAGAGAGCTGTGCCCGTGTTGGATGCGTGTCTCTGTGCGGGTGAGGGGCATCCGAGGCAGGCACCCTTTCCTCCTTTTATCAGGCTGCGCTCATTTATTATACCATCTGTTTTCCCAGTGCTGGGGATGATGCTGGGGATATGTGACTTGGGGCACTCAGGCAGAAACTGGCCTGCACAAGGCCGGCCATGTGTTTGCCTCCTAGCAATGCAGCGGTCAGCAGCAAATTCTTTGCCGCCGCCTCCTCTCAGTATGGGAGAGAGCAAGCGTGGGCCTGGGTGTGTAGGAGACACAAAGAGATGAGATGTGTGAAGCGGGGGGAGAAGAGGAGAGAGAGAGACGGGCTAGGGTACGTGTGTATCAGCTGGAGGGAACGGTGGGAAGGAGGGACAGACAGATGGGCAGAGTGGGGGAGAAGGAAGGAGGAATGGAGCGCAGAGAGGGAAAGACAGTCAGGAGAATTTGGTGGAGGGAGACAAAGGAATGGACAGGGTGGAGGACAGGGAAAGGGTGTGAAGGAAAGAAACCCAGACAGATTTGGCAGGTGGGGAGAGAGATGGATTGTCTGTGGGAGAGGGATGTGTGTCAGAGAGGTACTACGGTAGTAGGTAAGTGGATAACTACGGAGATGGAGATAAAGTGTGTGTGGGGGTGTTTATATATGCGTGTGTAAGGAGGAGCTGAATGAATGACGGGGAGAAGAGCCACAAGGAAAGAGAGAGCTAAAGGAGAGTTACAAGAAGCAAAAGCACAAGGCTAGAGACGAACTGTGGGGAACAGAGAGACAGGAGAAGGCAAGGCAGCCCTCGGAGCGCAAACCGCAACGGGGATGGGGCAGTGAGAAGGAAGGGGATTCACATGAGAAGAAGCTCATGTGTTTGGGGCTGAGTTTTTCCTATGGGGACCTGGGAGAGGATGCAGGGCAGAGATCCGAGCACCACCCCCAGTACTGAACAGCAGCGCTGTTGCGTGTGCAGGGCTCACTGCCCCTGCACACAGACCCAGCAGACCTGGGAA
>NW_010242202.1:4603-8258 GCF_000690775.1 Eurypyga helias | reverse complement strand
GAACCGCAGCGTGTACCTGCGCACCCGCAAACGGTGCGCCGCCCGTTTCCAGTGTACCTGCCTGCCTGCTAGGGGCTGTTTAAGATGGCAGCTCAGGCATTTATTTATCCTTTTCTTCCCCCTCCTGTTGCCCTTCTCCTCACACTGTACTCTCAGTGGGAAAGGAGACGTGAAAAAGTAGTGCCCAAATCCACAGGCACCTTTTTAAGTCTTCCACCATGTGTCACAGTCACCCTCTTGCTTTGATGCCTGCCTTGACCTCCCTCCTTCCCTCTGACCTTTTCTCTTCTGTCCTCGGTCTTTTCTTCACCTTCGTATTCACCTCTTCCTTCAACTTTATATCATTTTCAATTTTTACTCTTCCCTGTAACTCCATCCTCTTTCTCTGTTGTGTTACACACTCCTAGTGCACATGCCTTCCCTTGTTGTTGCAGCTTATTCCTTTTGGTTGCCCTGTTTCTTTTCTTCTATTCCATTTTTATCTCTCCCTTCTTCTTCCATCTCCTTCTGCCTGTGCTTGCCTGCCTGCTTTCTCTCACTCACTGTCTGTCTCTCCTGAACTGGGTTGTGAATTCTGTTGGCATCAGAGCGGGACAAACTGTAAAACCGAGGTTCCCGGAGGGCCAGGTTGTGATCATTTTATTTTTACAATGTCCTTGGATGTGTAAAGGTGTTTGTTTGAGGGGGAGGAGCGGTGCATGTGCTCCATGTGGGAGAAGAGAGAGGAGAGCAGGCCAGAACGAATGAAGCTTATAACTAATATAGGTCAGCTGCAGAGAAGAGTCCCAATGGTCTGAGAAGCAGAAGTGGTTCATCGCTCCAGACTGGCTACTGGAAAGATGGCAACTGAATGGTTTTATCTAACAGACACAAGCAACCTGGAAAAGCGTCCCATCAAAGAATGCAGTAGTGGTGAGCGTGGGAGGAGGACCAGCTCTGCACAGGGGACTGCTCACCTCCCAGCCGCCCCTTTAACCCAGGGAATAACCAGCCTGAGATTCCCTTTTCCTGCCTCTGAGCTGTCTTCTCCTGTGCATGTTCCTGTGCGGCTGATGTGGAGGGAGGAGCATGGCCGAGATAGATACACTTCCCCGTGCCCCCTGTCAGGCTTGCCTGCTGTGTCAGAGCAGACAACAGCAGAGCAAACAAATTAGAGAAGCACAAAGGAGAACCATACGCCCACGGCCTTGAAGGACGGGCTGGCATGTTTGGCCAGCCTCTGCTGAGGTCGGTGCTGCCAAGTAGACCCACAGAGCCAGCAGAGAGGCATCATCAAGGTCCTGAGCTTGGTCTGGTGGAGCTGGATGAGCCAAGTGCACTGCTGGGAATTGCTTTGCTCTGCAGTAGGTTCCTCACTTCCTATGATTTGCCCCAGTATGAGTAAACTCTGCTTTCAGACCCTTCCCAGAAATTTTCACAAGTGGTCAGTAGCTGCAGTGAATGACTGAAAGTGGCAAATCCCCTGAGCCCAGCATTTGGCGTTGGGACTTCTGATTTCCCTTCTATTAAGAATTTTTTTGTCATACAAGGTGAAAGTTAATCTGCTAAGATGGCATTTAGACATCAAAACAGACATCCAGATTTTTCAGAGGTATTTGGAGCCTTTACATCTCTGCAAAATCTGTGTGAGCTGCTGACTGCTCAGCACAACTGAAAATCAGGACAGTTCTTCGATGTCTAAACATGGAGTTAGAAGCCTAAATAGACGCATGTGTTTTGCTTTCTCCTTAAAAGAGGCCTCCATTCCCAAGGGGGAGAATATCACCTCTCTACCATTTCTGTCCATGGGACATTGTTCTGTGCATCACCACAATGCTCCAGTGTAGCGCCTGACTGGCTTAATCTGATGTGTTCAACCTACTTCCTCAATAGGAATTCACACCGGGGATCCTAAACCATTACAATGGTAATGTAGAACCAAATCCTAGGAATTCATGTAACGGTTGTGTAGACACAATGTACCAGCTGGTTTTCCCTGAAAAAGGGTCTAAAGTACATGTACATCTTACAGGATGCCTCCCTGGCTGTTGGGACTACAGAAAGAAACGCTTCTCACATTACAAGTGGTAGCCTGTTACTGACATTGGCGGCACCTGGTGAAAAGTCAGAGGGACCAAACAACCCATCCCAGAGACTAACCATTTCTCTTCTTTTCCTTAGGATGTTCATTCAAGAGTCTCTTAACCCTGATTTATTACTGAGCATCAGAGAAATTAAAAGTTCAGTATTCCTCCCCTGATACCTTTAACTATCTGACAGAAGAGCTAGAGATGTCCTAAAGAAGATAAAAGTGCATGTAGCTGGCCTGCAGAAGAGCTACCTGCGTCAGTACCGCCAGACCCAGGAGAACAAGTGTGCCCCATGCAGGAAGCCCCAGTGATACCCCTGTAGCTGCTGAGGAGCAGATGGCAAAACCTCATGTTTGGGCTGGATTGTGGCTTTATAAGATGACACTGAATAGATGAAGCTGCACAGGATCCTCTGCTCTGTCCCCGTCTGTGCCCTGTGCATGGGAAGAAAGCGTAATACCATGGAATATCGATCAGTGTCAACATGAACCACCCTCACTGTAAACCTCACCTTTCCCTCAGCATTTATCACTGTGCTGATGCTTCCAGGAAGATTCTGAAAACCTTCAGGGCAGAAAAAAACCTCAAGGCCTTTCTCTTTCTTGCCTTATTCTTTGCAATTCTCTGATAGCTTCTACGTTTACATGAAAACAGACTTTTTTTCTTCTTTAAGAGTCAAGCCACAGCCACTGTGGATTTCCTCGCTGGAGTTTCATGGCGATACCGTGCCTTGCCAGGGCAGACAGATCAGGAGTGAGAGTCTGTTCTAGTTGCAGTCAGTGAGGGGAAGGACAAAGGCTTTATTGGGAGCAAGATGCCCCAATAAATAGGCCCATATTTTATGCGCAGTGGGTAGCGAGACCCATTGCTTCTCTGTTCTGTTCTGGAGACCTTTCCCTCTGCTTTGGCCTTAGAGCAGATTCTGATGACAAAACCCATGCCAGAACCTTTTCACCGACTTTTTGTTTCCTGGAATATGCTTCCAGGATTGGATGTGTGTGGATGTCTGTGGGAACTGTATATGTCCGAAAGGGTATGAATGGGAAGAAAAAAGAGTATTTCCATGAAGGATCTGGGGATAGAGCAAAGGAGAAGGAATGGCTATATGCTTGTGAGTAAGTGGGTCTCTAATGGGATTTCTACAGTGTATGCAGGAGTAAGGGTGTGCAGAGGCAGGTATTTTTGTATATACATGATGGTCCAGCATGAAGGGAGTCTGGGATTATAGATAAAAAGTAGAAAAATGTGTGCTCTGTAGTGGAAAAGTATGAGGGACAGCAACTGGGGTGGGGGGATGTATTGTCTTCAGTTTAACATAGTTATGCAGATACATGGAGATGGACATGCTGGTGGGATGGGGCATGTTCTCACAACTGATTGTCTCTGTTAGCCTTATTCACTAATTCTGTAATCTATATGTGTGCATAGATCCTCACTGAGGGTACTTTACCAAATACTGGAATTCCAGCTACAGTGACTTGTTAGCGGCCTGCCCTCTGTTAGAGCTAATGGGTTGCAGGCATTGATTTTTTTTTTTTTTTTTTTTTTTTCTTTTTCTTTTTATTTGGAGGGTGGTGTTACAACAA
>NW_010242202.1:0-4579 GCF_000690775.1 Eurypyga helias | reverse complement strand
GAGGCAAAACTGTTCACATCCCAGCAATTCATCATGGCGGAAAATTCATCCTGGGAATCCCAGTCTTCTCTCACTCTCTCTTTCAAATAAAGAAGGAAGCCTTCCCTTTTTGAAGAAATAAACCCTCAGGGCTCATGAGACAGCATTTGGGTTTTTTGTTTTTATTTTTTTTCCCAGACATCTTCAAGTAGCAAACATTTCAAAAGTTACCATTCAGTGGAAGAAAAGGCTTCATGAGCAAAAGGAGTCTTGCGTGGAAAGCGCAGGAGTTCTAGTTTTAATCCTCAATCTGCAACAAATGTCTTGGGTATCCATGGGTACTCAACTCATTTATAACAGCACCCAAATCCCACTAAAATCAGTACAAATAATTTGGCGGGCTTTGGGATTATGTTCTGAATTTTGCAGTGCTTCAGTGCCTCCGCAAACCAGTGAACATGCTACTTTGTAGGAGTGTTATGAGGCTGAATGACTCGTTTGCACAACATTTAGCTTGGAAGAGGATATAGGTCAGAAACTGAGGGAGTTATGTATTGCAGCCTTACAGCCTCATACTTGGTCCCTGCCAGAGTTCCACTCCTGTCTAACACAGGAGTTTGTAATGCACTCAGGGCAGCACCAGCACCACTTTCGCATGGAAACCTATTCATTTTAATTGTTAGACCTCTGTACACTGTGTCTCCCATCTTCTTTCTTCCTTTCTGGTCACAGTGTTATACTAGAGATGAATCTCCTGTAGCATTTGAATATTTGATGCTTAAACTGTATTTTATGCTGATTCTCGAGTTATGTGAACCTGAAGATGAGAGGACCACCGAGGCTTTTTCCATTTGTATTTATCTCTCTATCCCTATCTTTATCTCATCTCTATCATTTCCACCTGCGATTCCTTGGCAAAACCACATATCTTCTTTCCTCAGTTTGCTAGTTTGTTAAATTGGTCTAAGAAAACCATCGGCATGCAGATATAATGTGAGTAATGTTTCTTAAGTGCTTTGGGGCCCTCAGCTTAGCATGGCAGTGACGACTGCTCTGATCACCCCCTTTGCTTGTCTAACCATACACATATGTGACTTTCTTCAACTTTCTCCAGTGAAATCTCTTAGATACTGATTCTCTTTCTGCACCATATCTCACTTCTATCTTCTCTGCCCCATTGGCTTCCAGTTCTATAATCATCACCCTAACCCCAATTTATTTTTCCTCACATCTCCTCTGCTGGTGCATCTGTCTATTAACACCTCTGCTCTGCCTGCAAATACAGCTGCATCAACTCCATCTCTTTTACATCTCATTACAGCAGCTCCTTCTGAGCTGGCCTCCCCAGGATGAAGATTCCTAGATACCGCTTTTCATATACTACCGCTGCCTGATTTTCTCCTATGTGCTGAAAAGCTCCACTGCAGTACTCAACCCACAAACACTCAATTCAGTTCCATTACCATCCCATGGAGTCGCTTCCGACTTCGTGCCCTTCATCTCCCTTCCTGCATCTTTCTTGTGCCCCTTTTTTTCCTACAGCACTGCCCCTTCTCTCCACAAATAGCAGCACTCTTGGTTTGCCATTGGAAGCAGACTTCCTGCGGCTCCCTGTCTCATCAGCTTCTCATTTCAAGTAATTTAAAATGTAATTTAAAATCTCTCTATTTCCTCCAGACTATTAATTTCTCTCTCCTTACTCTTCTATAGATGTCATTCTGTGTTGCGCTATTCAGTAAGACACGACCGTTGTAAAAATCTGTCACAGTGTTTTTATTCTGTATTCTTGTTTTGTATTATCATTTTTAATGATTCTTTGTAGGAAAGATGAAATCTCAGCACAGCATCTAGCCACAGCACAAGCAGTCACACAGGACATTCTGGCATTTGCATTGCCTTTGTTCCATTCTTCTCCGGTGGCATTTAGAACTGTAGAGGGATTATTGTGAATGGTCTAAGAGTATATAAGTGGGGTAGCAGGAAGAGAATTATTTCTGGAAATTGGGAAGTGTGAGGCAGGAAGCCGCCTTTAGTCCTGATCCTGGGATGTGCTGAGCCCTCATAGGTCTCACTCCTCTTAGCCAGAGATTAAAGAACTCGCCACCCTGCAAACCTGGCCTTCTTACACTGCCAGTTTCTTTGAGGAGAACGCGTCTTTCTCCTGATGCTGTAGTCACCTGAAACCAAGCTTGTCAGAGCCATAGAAATATTTAATAAAGCAAAAAAGGAATCCTAGTTGTGGATGGGTTTGAGGGTCTCTGTTTTGACCCAGCTGCTGTGTCATCCTCTGCGTCTGACTGGATTTGTTAAATGTAGAGAGATGTAATCCTGACATTTCCATAATATTTTCCTTGTTATAGATTAAATCTGTAATTCCTCACAGTGTTGGGGTCCCCTGCAAGCCCAAATCCACCGCCTCTGCAGTGACTGCTCGCTCACCTTACTAGTCCCACTGGACTCAGCTACCAGCGTAAGCAAGCTCCTCAACCCCTGTCTGTGCAGCCCAGCATACCCTGACCCAAAGCAGCACTACCATTTGTAACAGTAAAATAAACACAGAACCACATGGGCAACACGGGTGAGCCCCGAGTGAACACACATAGCAACAGCCCTTCTTTCCCTCTCCCCTTTGAATGGCCCCGGTGTGTATGGATGGGTGAGCTTTCAGGGGGCCTAAGCCCTTTGTGCCTTCACTTGCTCCAGCCCGGTTGCTCGTGTGGCATTACCAGAACTGTGTACCGCAGTAGCCAGCTGAAGTTTGTTCTTCTTCAGTCTTTCAGGCTCCTGGCCCAGCTTTTCTGCCCTCCTTTGAAGAACGAGAAAACTTGAATACTGGGGTGGGGTTGGAGGGAAAAACCACCAACATGAAAATGGCTGAGTCCGAGGAATTGCTTATTCCTCCCTTACGCTTTCCCTCCTCAAGGCCCCTTCCTTCTTGTGGTGGAAATATCTCAGAAAGGAGCGGTCCTAGGGTCATCTTCTCTAGCTTCTCCAGCTAAGAGCTTCACAGAGCCTCATTCTCAACACAGCCCATCCCTGTAGAGCCATAAATTCCCACTGGCTTAGGGGTGTTCTCTACATCTCTCTGACCCTCAAGTTCCTTTGAACCAAGGACAGTAGTTCAAAGACCCACAACTACCATCCTCCACACTCTTGCAGCAGGCTGTACTCGGAGTGCTAAAGGTGCACTGGGGCCACACACACCCCCCTCACCCCCTTGCCCATCCTCGGCTGTTTGGTGGTTCCATGAGTGCAGAAAGAGACCCCCAGCCTATGTGGCAGAGGGCAAGGCCAGGATTCCCCCCGCTGAGGCTAGGGGCTGTATTCGTGCCCCCCAAAATGTGTCAGTGGTCTCAATCTGCACAGTCTCCTATGACCCCTTCCTCTATCTTTTCTCCTGCCTGCTCCAAGGCCTTTCCTGCTTGCTGGTGGTGATCTGCATGTGGCTGATAGCAGACACCGTGAGTGCCTGCTGATAAACAGCCCTGTCTCAGTCTGAGCTGCGAGGGCTGCCTGACCTTTGCCCTCCAAAATGATCAGTGGTCTGTCGGGCAGCCAACGGCCCCGCTGCTCCTTGTTATGGAGCCCTTCATGTCCAACAGTCCTGGGGGAGATTGTCCTGAAAGGGCAATCCCAGTCTGCACCCAGAGAGGGGGAAGAGAGATAAATGGAGTTATGAAACTGCAACGTGGCTGAAGCCCTCCAACTGGTTCAACTTCCCCGCACCCCCTTCCCTCAGTCCTGCACCCCCGCACAGAACAGCAGTGAACCTAAAGCAGCTCCTCTGGTCCCTTTCTCACTGAACAATGAATCTGATCAGAGGGAAACAAAATCGGTAGCATCAGGAATTAGATTATTTCTTTTCTTTATGATTGTTGCATTAATGAGCAGCTACACGTATAGAACCAGGAGGTGACTAATGTAATTAACCTGGTGTAATGATACTGCCGAGGAAGAGAGAGAGGATTATGACATACTTAGATGTCAGCATTGCACAATTCTGTATGTGTTCCCGGTACTATCGGGTTGTGTCTGGCACGGGAAACTTAAGCAGTGAGAGATTTCAGCCTGCATCCATTCAGCTCATGCATCTTTCTGTGTAGAAGGAGGCTGTGAGAGGTGGAGTGCTTTTTGGGGGTTGGGGGTTCAGTTTTGGTGGTTCCTTCCCTTAACAAATTAATAGTAATAATAATAATGATAAATCATCCTTTCTGGTGAAGAGTCTTCCCAAAATGTCTGCTTCTTGGAGCGGGCACTGGGAATTCTGCAAAAGCTATAAAGCCAAAGTCAGAACGCAGGGATTCACACACCACTGGCCAGGGGGAGAGGGAGGGATGGAAGACGAGCAACGCCGAAACAGATGCAACTTGCAGCGGACCCGAGAAGAGCAAAGAGCGAGCACTGAAAAATCACAGCGGCAGCAGTAATAACAGTCATAAACGCGTGTTTGTAATTACCCTTCCACGCTACATTCTGCCCGTCTCCCGGGGAGAGGAACGGCTGGCTGAAGTTTTGCGCGGGTCTATGGGCGGTGTGCGGGTTGCGCTTGCCGCTCCAGGCACGCACGGCGGGGAGGCGAAGGGGGCCGAGCTGGGGGGCG
>NW_010242201.1:1436-2657 GCF_000690775.1 Eurypyga helias | reverse complement strand
TCCTCCCGCACGGGCTGGCCGACCCGTCTGAGCGAGGGCCGCGGGTGCGGGGTGCGTGCCGTGTTTGGGAGCCATGCAACCCTAATTCTCCAGTGCCGTGACCCTGGGAAGGAAAGGTAGAGAACTTTCCGACCCCCGGATCTCTCCCCCTCCCCTCCTGGCTAAACTCAAGCCCTGATTGAATGAGGCTGTAATACAAACAAGTGTATTTAACCAATTCTGCTCTGATTTAGGAACAAAACCTTCTTTCATCAGAATAATTATATTTGGAACGAGAAACACGGTAAAATAAGGTTAAACTGCTAAAGTCAGCAGGGTGGCTGGGCGTAAATGGCTGATAAGGTTTGTAATTTGATATTTTATTTATGTATTTATTGAGCATCCATCCAGCTAAAGGGGCTGCCGTATGCAGAGCACCGTAATTGCTTTTACACTTAGCAACGCTCCCAGCGTTTATCAAATGTAACTTTTGGTTGCCTGGCTTCTTCGTGCGGCTTTTCTTGTGTGTGTGTGTGTGTGTGTGTGTATTTCCAGACAGTAGTGCTGAAATATCGGATATTATTATTCACATTCCCGCTCCTCAGTGCTGCATTGTAACATTGTTCGCTTTAATGAGAAGCGCCTCCCTCAATAATTAACGACCTCACATTTCCCTATTTTCTTGCCTGATGAAAAGAATCAATTTTAATTCATTGTAAATTACAGCTATGCTTTTGAGTGTTATTTGCTTACAGAAAACAAATCAAGTGACTTAGGCTCCAGTTCGCTTTTCCACATCGGCATACCCTAAACGCAAATGACAAATCAAACTATATCCTTTCGTTAGGCGCAATTTGGAGTTAAGAAATGGAAAAACATAAACACGTGTTTTTATTTCAATCAGCCCTCCCGAAAATATGACTTCTTTGGAAACGCAGGACAAGGCTGCCAGCAGCTGCAGACCCCAGTTTGTTCATTCTAGTCAGGGCGAAAGGCGATGATCACCGCTGCTGTACGAGGCTGCGAGCAGCATTTTGTGGCTGCAATAAATATGCTTCTTGGAAAGCAACTTTATGAAGTTTAAAGGCATCTGAGGCAGGAACGATGGCAGCCGATCAGAAACGCCGGGGAGTTCCGAGAGCAGCCTGCCTGAGGGCGGCGGGAAGAGCTGGGGTCCCCTGTCACCCTGCTCGCAAGCACGGCTAAAGAACTCCGCTTTCTTGTCTATTTACCCAAATATCT
>NW_010242201.1:1010-1399 GCF_000690775.1 Eurypyga helias | reverse complement strand
TCTCCGCGCTGGCAGGCTGCGGGGAAGCTTTCGACAGCCGGTTGCTTTAGATTGAAAGGATGGCTTCTAGCAATTAATTTTCATCAGAACTATGACAACCCGTCTTTTATGGGGGGAGACCTGTTTTAATAGAAAGGTATGCCTGACACCCCCTCCCCTATCACCACGCTCTCCCCCGTCCAGATGCAAACTCTTTAGACGCAAAAGTCACCTCCCCGTCTCCCTCCAGCTTGGTTACACACGTCTGTACAGGCTTTGGGCATCATACGAAGTTCACAAACTCAAAAACGCGGAGCCCCAGCGTAGCGCGCTGTGCCATAGCTGGTGCCGCCGGACAGGAATTATCGGGGCTGCCCCGAAGGCGAGGGGAACGCCGGTAGGAAGCATTT
>NW_010242200.1:40023-40255 GCF_000690775.1 Eurypyga helias | reverse complement strand
CCGGCGCCGGACGGCAGGTGGTAGCACACGCTCGCTCCATCGCTTTCCAGGGTGCTGGGTTTTGAGAGATTTAGGCTTTGCAAAGCATCTTATTTTATAAAAAGGGGGCGGGAAGACTGAGTCCAAAGAGGGTGAGCACCTGGCTTGCTTCCCACTTTTGCTGTTTTGCCACGAAAGCAAACCCTTCCCTGCCACCCCGACATTCCTGGAGACCCTTTTCCTCCCTGCGCTC
>NW_010242200.1:39653-40000 GCF_000690775.1 Eurypyga helias | reverse complement strand
ACCTGGTGCGGGGCGACCCATCGGCAAGGCCCGCAGGCAGCCGAGTTAACTGCCTCCATCAAGCAGCCTCTTCCAGCCCAAAATGCTCCCCAGAGGCGTGACATGGCCCTTCCAGCAGACAGGGTCTGGTGACTTGGTGGAGGCTTCCCTCCCGCTGGCAGATCAGATGTGCAGAGCCTACCTCCCTGCGAGCTGTACATCAACGGGGGCGATGCCAACTGCCTTGGACAAGCGTCCCTGTACATTGGGTGATCGGGTGGTGTTTTGTGTCGGCCTGCAAAGGTGGTCGAGGTCGAGGGAGGTGATTGCTCTGGTGAGACCCCACCTGGAGTGCTGCGTCCAGCTGT
>NW_010242200.1:34132-39241 GCF_000690775.1 Eurypyga helias | reverse complement strand
GTCCCTGCCCATGTCAGGGGGGTTGGAACTGGATGATCTTTAAGGTCCCTTCCAGCCCAAACCATTCCATGATTCTATGATTCTATGCAGCCAGGGTTTTGAAGCATTCAGCCCAGTTAATCCATATGTCAATAATAACATTCATCCCGTGATTTATTTTGTACAGACACTTTGTTTACTTGGGAAATATTTCAATAAAGGTAAAACTTTGTTTTTCTGGTTTTGTTTTTGGTTTTGTTTTTTTAATAACTGGACTTTCATAATTAACTTACGTGTTACGACAGCCTGCTGTGGCCCAAAAAGCAGAGCTTTAATGAAATGGTCTTAAATGAAATTAAGGCGATGCTACCTCAGGTTTCTCTTTTGACTGGGTTTATAATTGCTTTCAGGCTGCTCTTAAAAGCGCCCACATCTGGACAACAACATCTGCAGTTTGGCCACTGGGATACCGACCGAGTGCTTTCCTCCTCAGGCCTGGGCCAGAGCAGAGCTGACGTGTACCAGGAGGCTCAGCACTCCCACATGGCGTGTACGTTCAGGTGTAGCTGCTCGCGTAAAAAATATTACAAATCTAGTCCATTATACCTGTGTGTATCTGTTTACAGTCGTGAGCGCAGAAATGCCAGCATTTTATGCTGTAGGAAATGGATGCTGTCACGAGAACATGTGCTCCAACTTGGCTCTGCTTCTTGTGAACTGTTTAGGTTTTTTTGGGATTGAACTATAAGCCTCCTGTAATTAAATTGTGCTTGAGGTTTTATGTCCTGCTTCTGACAAGCCAGAACTTCTCTTCTTCAGCAGCAGGCTGGGATCCTGTTCCCAACTTAAATGTGGAAAAAGCAAAATAGCTTAAATGTAGAAAAAGTAACAATTCTCCAAGGAACTAGCCAAACTTCCAAATCTTCCAGAGGTTTGCTGTGTGTCATTTAAATTAGTTCTCAATACACTGTAGTTGCTGTGTCACCTGTTTTTCTGTGCAAACCTGTCTCGGGCAGGTGCTTATTACTATATGTGGCATTATTAGCTTTTCTTTCATTAAATTCTTACCACTAAAACCTCATTAATGCTCATCTGGGTAATCTAGAAGATGAATTATCACTGCAGTCCTCCATTTTTCCAGAGTTGTAGTTGAGCCAAACCCCAACTTTTCCAAAGAGTGGATATTAATTTTGTGTCCCAGTCAGGTGGTAAATCATGTGGTAAATGTTAATAGCATTTCCTCAATGAGGTTGCGTGTTTCTAAGTTATTTTTTATAAAGTTTGCAGAAAAAAAATTACTAGCTAGTAAACCATCCTGTATAGACACATTTTAAGTGGAGAAGGGGAGTTGCTAGTGATGACCTACTTGTTCTTCAGTGAGTGAGTGTAGAAGTAGCAACCGATAGGAAGTTACCGGTCAGACTTAGCCAGATTCTGACATGTAATTACAACATGCTGCTTCTGAAGGGTGGTGCTTGCAGAAATATCAGTGCTTGTAAATAAAATTCCCTTCAGGACAGGATGATAGGAAAGCTCTGGGAACAAGTCCTAACGGAGACTGAGTGTCCTGCCAGTGACCTTCACTGTGGTAACGTGGGAGGAACCACCCGTTGTAGGAGTGCAGATGGCTCACGCTATTAGAGATGTCCCCGACAGGCTGGTCAGCTCGCTCTTATTTAATTTGAGTGCAACAGGGAACATGCTATGAATTGTAGATGGAACGTGGATGCACAGGATGGTGCCCAGCTCTTTAAACAGGACCTAAAACCTGAATCTCCATCTTCTCTGACTTGGGGCTGATGGCACTGGGGGCTGGACCAGGGTCTCCTAAACAAATTCCTTCCCTTGTAAGGTATCTTTTACGGCTCAGAAGAACCCGAGTTGTGAATAAACATGGGAGTTGGGACTGGTACAATCTCTCCGGTTTGGCCTAGTGGTCTAAATGATTTTCACTGTTTCTAAGCAGTGTCTTAAAAAGGAAATAGGCTTGCTCAGTGCCAAGTCAGAGCCTCATTCAGGAACAGCAGCACTTCAGTCTGAAAGTCCAACTGAGCTCATATATGTTTTTCTCTGATTTGGGAAGCTCTGCCATTCGGCCCCCCGTGGTGGTGGTCCATGGTGCAATACTTCACCGTGTCCCTTGACTGCCATTTGACATTGTTTTCTAGCCAGAGGGACAAAGTGCGCATGCCTAGAGACTAAAGGGATGCTTCACCTAATTTTGGCAAGGAACACAGCGCTCACATCATTACCGATGGGTGAGCAGGTAAAAGGCTGTCTCCTTTGCTAGTTTAGCAAAGCTGTACATCAGCTCCAGATCCTGCGGCTCCGGCTTTTTGCTGGGGATGTCACGGGTTCTCTTTTCTGGCTGCCGGCCAAGGCAGCCGATATCTCACATACAGTGTCCTGCTATTAGATATAGATGGGGGCTAAGGAGAACATTAGGAATCAGTGCAACTCCACCCTATATGGTGGAGTTGGAGATACAGTACCCTGCTGGGAGATTCCCATGGAAAACTCCAGTAAACAATCCATCAGCTGACCTTTGATGTCTGCAGGTTTCAGCTGAAAAATGTTTAAGCTAAGGAAACGGTAAATCTGATGTGTTCCCAAGTGGGTCTGAACAAGGGCAAGATGAAAATGTATGTACAGCTTTTATTGTAGATTTGTGGGATTAGTATAGCCCAGGCAGAAGGAAAAGGTTTTCCTTCCTGTGAGAGGATTGTGTTGCCAGTTACCCTACGGAGGCCAGATCCTGCTAGTCTTGTTCTGTTAGACAGCTTCTCAGCCGGAGCTTTGCCCAAAGAGATTCAGGTCATGCCTGTGTTTTTCTCATGTTAAATAGCTTTCATTTAAATGTTTGTGGTGCTTAGGTGATGCTTGCGGAGGTCAGAATGCTCCCGGGGGTTTTATTCTGGGCATTTCTCCAGTGTACATCCCTGGAGGCTTGTACAGCCCTGCGGAACACACTGGGCCTGCTGCAAACTGTATCTCACCAGCGCAGAACCGAATGCAGGAAGTCGTAGTACAGTGCCACAGGTGAAGTAACCACCTGGCTCAACACCAGGAGGGAGCTGGGAGCAGAGGAGGAGCAGCCCAGGCTGCGGATGACAAGGGGGAGCCGTGGGGAGAGTGCGGAGGGGAGATCTGCTCCAGACCCCAGCAGTAATAAAGTCAAGCTGCAAAAATACTCTTTTTTTTCATGGGAGATTTCAGGAATTCTGTCATTATCTCCGAAAACCAGACCGCAGCCTCTATCCTGCTTTCTCCAAGTGTGAGGATGTCTAGGTTCAAATCAAAGGATCTGGTTCATACTTTGTAGATGGCCCTACAAAGCATGGCAGTGCTTATGCAATGAATGAGAATCATTTCATTGATCTCATTGAAACTGCTGGTGGACTTAAAATAAGTCGTTGGAGTGCTTTGCATGGTCACAGAGGCCTCTAGGAAAGAAAAAAGGGATTTAATGGAAACATTCAAGTGCTTCTGAAGAAGAAACTCCTCCTTCGTGCTGGACTGGCTGAATTCCAGTGAGACATCAGACCACCTCTTCAGGTCAGATAAAAAAAGCAGATAATGCAGGGTAAAAGAGCATATTTTTAAATTAAATTACTTCTTTAAGCATCACTTCCAGTAACTCTGTTAGTGACGCAGTATTACTTGGTGCGTCATAGGGTGTGTTGGGTGTATTACACTGTATTAAATGGTGTAAAACTGTTCTCATTTGGCAGGAGAAATGTTTGACAGTATTTTGAAGGGCCTGTAGTTTGTTCGTAAAAGACCTTGGTTTTTCAACTGCTGTACTGCTGTGCACAGGAAAAGTGATGTTCCATATAAACAAGTTGTAAAAATACCCAAAAGTGCATTTCTGGTTTTAGCTCTACCTGATTACCACTATAAGCAGATGTAAAAGACTTGCTTTTGTTTGTTTGGGTGGGTTTTTTTTCCTAAAAGATTAAAGATTAAAAGGATTGCTTCATATTTGAAAATGCACTAAAAGATAAAATGATTTGTATACGATATGACCTAATCCTCAGATTTTGAATACAAGTTCTGCTGGCTCCATAGTGTCTGATCTACGCTGCTGCTCACAGAGATGATGGAATTGATGCAGATGTTTTCCTTCCTACACCACCAGTATCAGCTGAACACGCAAATCCCAGCCTTTCCCAGTCAGAACTGAGCAGTTGCCTCATATGTAGCTTAGTAATACATAGAAAGTAGGTTTGAAAATGTTACAGGGTACTAAGCGATTGTCATTTTTGCCTGCTTTGTAACCCAAACCACAGCATTCATCAGGAGGTGTCTGTATCAGCCCAGATGCTCTAGTCCAGTTGCCAGCTGTGGGGTAAAGATACGTGAGCTTCAGTAGGCATAACTGCACCCAGAAAACAGGAGGAGGGCTGGGTGTTCCCAGGAGTGGCAGAGATCCAGTTTGAACAAAGACCTGCACTGAATGCCAGCTCCAAGTCATCGCTGGACTTTCATTTGCTCGTTTAGGCCTGTTTCTTCCCTCTAATCGATAGCTGCCCTTATAGCCGCCCTTAGAGCTTCACTTCAACTGACTGAAACGGTGCTAACTCTGTTAGGGGTGCTCCGTGTGCACTTAGTGCTAGGAAGAGCACTGTAATGTGCTGTCTGCCTTCGGCACCCCTCCCTGAGACACCTCCAGGGACTACTACAGATAGCCAAGGGACTACTCCTCGCTTCCAAGCACCTACGAGTAAGTATCCCAGATGCTCATCTCTGGAAGAAGCGGAGAACCTGAATCAGACAACAAACAATTTAAAAAGAAACAGTATAAAACTACTTGCCCTGTTTGCCTTTCAGAAACCAGGTTGCCCATGACTTCTGGGAAGTGGCATGGGATAGATGCCTGGTGTGGTATTTCATGCGGGGTCCTGAAGACATGGAAGTCTCATTTCCGATAACCACCATGGGCAGGAACACGGCTGGCGTGCCCTGCGGCGTGGCTCTACTTGCAGTGAGCCATGGCAGAGCTTCCCCACGGAGGACATCACGCCCCTTAAAAAGTTCAGCTCGACCGCGCCAGCTACGGAGCGCAGCGTTGCACACAGCGCTTGGGTTTCTGCAGTCGTTCGCTCGCTTGGAAGAAGTGGAAAGGAGAAG
>NW_010242200.1:0-34118 GCF_000690775.1 Eurypyga helias | reverse complement strand
GAAAATGCGTGGATTTTATGACCCTATTACAAGCATTTGTACTTAATAGAAATTCCCAAATTGTTCTTTTGTTTCTGTCTCATTTGAAAGTCAGATGATTTGGTAATGAACACCCACTTTTCATCCAAGTGTCTTTCCTTTGGCTCTTAAAAAACCTTTGGAGATGTTTTGAGTCATGCATGTGCAAACCCACCTGCCAGGGCTTTTGTAAACCAGCACCTCCCTCTTCTGTTACCGTCCCCTTGTACCTCCCTCTCCCCTGCACCCTGCCTGTTCCAAAAGCGATACAGCCCTTTCCCATCGACATGGCAGCTCCCTTACCTGCCTCTCTCCTGACTCTTGTATCTCAATCCCCTGCCCCGACTTCACTCAGAAGACCGGGACTCCTTACCCTCAGATCCCATTCTGATTTTCATGTTTGCTGCGATGGCACTTAACTGGCTAGCTAGTGGTTGTCTAGCAAAAAGCTAAAGAAGGAGACTTAGTATTAAATGGGGGAAAAACCATGCCACAAACAGTGTATGTTTTAAAAACATTATTATTTTGTATGCTGCCCATCCTCCTGGCTCTCATCATTTATAAATTTAGAGCTATCCAGGCAAAGACACTTCTTATCACAGCAGGACCCTGATTTGATCCTAATTGTGATTGCTGGGCCTGAACACGCTGTTTATAAGCAAACTGTGCATGTGCATGCAGAGGCAAATGTGAGCGACCCTAAGAGGAGTAACGGGATTATCTGGCAGCTGTCACCTCCCTGCCCCACGACGTGTGAGGCCCTGACCTACCCGTGAAGGGAGTGCAGGGACGCGCAGGCACCAAACCTGCTTGTGCACAGAACTTGGAGAGCGAAGAAGGTCAAATGTTGCTGGGTTAAATTCAGGTCTAAGCTAAGCCAAGCTCTGCAGGGACCCAGCGGTGCTACCAGAAGCTGCCAGGCAGCCCCTGCCACTGACAAGCCCACTTCTGCATGAGGCAAAGCCTCACCCAGCACCCTGTGGACACGAGTGGGTGAAGGACCCTTGGCAGCCCTGGAGATATCCCAGGGCAGCTGGCTCCTGCACCAACAGCCACCCGGCCGGAGCAGTGCGGGGCTCGGAAAGGCTGAGCTGCCCCTTCACACCACCCCTGAGGGCCTGTCTTCTTTCTGCTGCTTCCTGGGAGTCTTGGAAAGCACAGCCAAGAAAATCATCCATGTACTTGTCTTAAAGTCAAACTACTTGATGCTCTCCTGCAGTCTCTGACAGAATGTTACAAGAAGAAAGGCTCAGCTATGTTATAAATAGCTTGAAACCTTGTGTGAAGGTAGTTCTGGGGTATTTAGGGTATTTCTCTACTTTAAGAATCCCATTGGGATTGACCTTAACGCTCCCTCATTTGACTGCAGTCACCTTTCCACAGCAGGTTACTCGGCATAGCTGCAGGCAGGGGGTAAAAACCCATCTGCTCCTTTGCATTGTGGTGGTAACCTGCAGTTAGGGCACAGAGAGATGGGTTTCAACCCTTTTTAACTGAGTGATTCCCTAATTATACAAATTTTGTATAGGCAGATCGCAATAGAGAATACAAACATTTACAACTATATCTTCCAGACCACTTAATAGTCTATATAATGTTAAAAATCTGTGAGCCACTGATTGAACTCCACTAGAAAATATTACATTGTATGTTGGAAGTTCTCTAAAACCTTCTTGCTCTCCCTCCCAGAAGAACAGACATGTTATCTCATAGACTTATGCAATTCTTCTTCTGCATCGCAGAGGAGGGCCCTGATGAGCTCAGTTGGCAATGCCCCTGGCCAAGCCTGCCAGAGGAAGAGCTAACGCCATGCAAACCCCACTGTGTCTCACTGCAGTTCTCCCCATGGAAATAGCAGTGAGATAACTCAACTTCATTTCATATCAGCTGGAATTTCTGCAATGTGGGGTTTTAGGATGATAACACTACCCAGTCATTTTAGATTTTAACAGTTGCCTTCCCAGTGGTGGGAAGGCGCAGGAGAGCGGCGTCCCCTCTCATTCACCAACTCGTACAGGAAGGGAGCACAGCACAAGGTCAGTGCTTGCTAAGATCCTGCAGAAAAATAATCTGGAAGAGATTTGAAGTTACTTATTAAAATATTTTTAGAATGAATAATCATACATGCTTGTAGTCTCCCATTAGACAAGTGACTTGCCTACAGGCTGATCGCTCTGGTGTCCCACAGTAGAGGTCAGCAGTGGCAGTGCTTGTGGGAGATGTGCTAAATGGTGGGTGCACGGGAAACTCACGTCACCTCCTCCGGAGCCATCAGCGACAGCCTCCTTTCTCCAGCAAGCTGGCTGGATTTAGACAAGTGATAAAGTGTGCAATTTTTCTCTAGCCTCTGAGCAACCTTCCATTTTTTGTGTTTGCATTTGTATCTGCAGGTGGCATCTGGTCCACAAGACAAGCTAATTGAAAGCCTGCTTTAATCATAAAATGTGGGAAATAGCTGGAGGGGGAAATATCAGGCTGGGATTGTGAGACTAAAGCGATGTTTTATAAAGAAAAACCTTGTCCCTGGCAATTGTCCTTGTAATGTTGCAAGAGCCGGAGGCATTGAATTAATTCCCAATACAGCTGAGTTCTAGTTATTCAAAGAGATCGGGGGACCCAGCAGTGATCCATCCCCCACCGAAGCTCGCCAAGCCCCTTCAGAGCAGTGTGTCAGCGTTCCCTGAGATGCTGCTGCGTGTGCAGCCACCACCAGTGGTACCCCCGTCTGCATAATCTCATACCTCGGTGCCACGTGAAGTCATGCTTGGGTTTGTCCGTTTTAAATGAAGGTGGGACATCCACTTACTTAGATAACGCAAGTAGGAGGACGGAAGATGCTGAGAGGACAGAGAGTGGGGTACAAAGGGAAAGCAGAAAAATGAGGTTTCTGCAGAGGAGTTTTCAATCTCTAGCCAATTTTCCACGTATTTTGAAGGCGCTATATTCCCAAAAGGAGAAAGCCAACAGTTTATGATCTGAGGGTTTATCTGGCGCTTGCTGATGGTGTCTCAGTTTTCCTTCTTTCACCCCTCATTCTCCCATAAGTAGAAATCCACGGGAAGGCAGAGCACAACTGTCAGCAGGGCTTCCAGCCTTATTGGTGTTGGATGCACACACGGGTGTCAGAGGAACTAATATTCCTGCCAGAAGGACAGAGGGAAAATGCAGAGAGGGTTGCTGGTAGTTAGGTGGAAAACTGAAAGGGAAACCGCAGCCCGGCAGCACATGGGCAGGTCTGAGCTGAGCGTGCTCATTGACTGCACTTTGGGGCTGAAATCCTGGCGCCGCTGGTGTTTGACATGACATTGTTGCTAAAATAATCAGTCGGTGACAGACTTGAAAGATTTAATGCAGGGTAGAGCCTAGAGGCTGGCTCATATAACCTCATGTATTTTGTTCCATGAGCAGCTTTCTGCTTGGAGAGCAATCGTAACGCTCTTCTCCCCTAAAACGCATCAACTGTCTCCCAGACAGGTTATCCAGGAAGGGTCACGGACTGGTGGGTCGCTCTGGCGTATTCACCGCGAACACTCGATAGCTGAAATTCCGGCAGAGAAATGCTTTCTGCCAGGATGAGCATCGCTTCTGCAGCCAGGCTGCCCGTGCAAATCTGGCTGTGGCAGCGAGAGGTCTGACGGCAAGCCGTCCTGCTGACGTTCTCAGCGCAGGACACGTCCAAATCGAGCTGAAGGTTATCATAGGCATTTATTTTAAATTGACAGAGTAGGGTGTGGTATTTTGGGTGGAACGTGGAACGTGGATTTTTGGGTGTTTTCCTGATTTATGATTGGAAATACTTAAAAAGCAATTTCTGTTTTGCAGAAGAATAGCTATGTCATCTTCCTGTGAATAACAGGGTGTTCACATCTCCATGGCGATTGGACGTGATAAAATAAACAGATGTTCTGAGGCTCGTCTACAAGAAAAGTCCTGTAAAGGTTTGAGGTTTAGTGCTCCTCATGCACAGATAGCCCTCTGACTTCACATTTCTCAAGAGTAACGGGGTCTGCCATGGGGCACGGTACAACTCATGGGAGAAGCAAATACAGATCAGAAGAGAATTATGGCTGGAAAAAATTCCATTAACTTTGTTTTGAAAATATTGGAGAAGAATTTAGGAATAAGGCACTTGACTCAACGTGCCTAGTCTTTATTTCCATCTGTCCTAATCCTATCTTCAGCTTTCATTTCATATCCTAATTCCTTTCCTCTTTCAGAAATGAAGAGGTATCTCTTGAATTCCTCTGTCTCAATCCCTCTCTCTCCGCAGGCCACAGTACAGCACCCCCCGAGGAAGAATACTCATGCTAAACACCCCCCTGCCCCACCCAAGCACGTTATATGGCTCTTCACCAGCGTGTTTTCGTGGACACACGTGCACACACGTATACATACCCCCACATGATTTCAGGAAGCCGTAAGAGACCACAGCAGTCAAATGAATTTGAGCCTTTATTTGGACAAATGTCAGAATTCGTTGACCTTCCCGGCGCAGCTGCAGAGCCCTTCTGCCCCAGGCAGCTCCCGTGGGGCTGGGGGCGGCGCAGGGGCACTTTTGGGAAGGTGCTGCGGAGGTTTTGGGTTGCATCCGTCGCACGGCTGGCGGCAACGAAGAAGAGGGGAGTGTTGCTGTCTAAGCTAATTTATTCTTGTTGGTACTTCGCTGGTGCCTAACAGCCCGGTATGAGAGCGTAGCTGCTTAGCGCTCCATGCTGCGCACGGCCTCGCGCACAGGCTGCTTCCCCAGGAGGCTTCACGCTCTGAACGGAGGAAGCAGAGTGGATGGGGAGCGTGGGGCAGTGGGGAGCGCTTCCCCATCCCGCCTGGCACGTCTCCGGCTGTGCTGGAGCAGCCCCAAAGCCTCCCGCCTCCCAGCCCAGCATCACATCCGCAGCAATTCTTATCTTTTTAATGCGTTCTTGAGCGCATTTGACGGACTGCAGTTGCTGGAAGACCCCAGACCTTGGGAGAGGCGCTCTGATGTGCAGCCGAGGACTGAAGTGTCAACAGAGTATTTTTTGGAGAGCTAGCCCAGCTCCAGTGATAAGCCGGGGGGAAGAACACTTCAGAGCCTGTTCTGCACACCCCAGCCAAAGTGACTGCTGACGCGTGGGGCGTCCAGTAGTTTTGGGAGCTGTCAGATTTGCTCTCATGTAAATTGTGGACAACAGAGAATTTTATCCTTGAAGAAGAATAGAGAGAGGTATTGAAAGTACATTCACCACACTTTCCATCTTTTTGGTACCCTTTAATTTCAGATGCATTGTTCCAAGTTCTTTTTGCTGAAATAATTATAAGGTGTTGGAGTTTATCACCTTGCTGGATGACAGCCGTACCTGGCAAACAGCAGTGAATAAAAGCCACATCAGCAGTTAGCCCTGGGCTGGTTCCCACTGTGAGCCGAGCCCTCTGCTCCGGAGCTCAGCTCTTTGCAGTTGGCAGTCCATTTATTTAAAAGCTGCTAAAATACCCAATTCTTCTTTTTTCCCCTGGGAATTTGATGAAATTGAATATAATTAATTTCTGCATTTCTAGCAAGCAGTTAAATTATTTTTGTTCCCCATTAGCTCATACAGCTCTCAAGATGAAAAGCTGTTTTCCTGCCACAATGAAGCAGTAATAATGTTTTGCTCTCAAAATGTCAACGTTCATCTGAGGGTCACGAAACATTTTGCAAAGGTGGAGGAATGTAAGGGTTGGTATATATAAATACATACATACATATATATATATATAGGCCATCTGTCACGGGCGTTTCTGTCACAATCTGTTGTCTCTAACTGCAGTCACAGCTGGTTCCGGCTGGGGTGAAAGCTGACCCTCACCAAGGAAATGTGTTAACTTCCAGACCTCTGAATTCTTTGTAGGTGGTTTAAAAAGTTTGAAAACACCCATTCAATTTCCTTTCCCCTCTATTAAAAAAAAAAAAAAAAAAAAAAAGCCTGGGGATTTCTCGATTATGCTTTTTGCTAAAAAAAGCCCCGGGTGACAAACCAAAACCCCTTGGCTCAAGTTGGCTGAAAGATGTCTTAGGGTGAGCTGGGGGGAGCGAGTTTTCTTGAGCAGTTTCAATTTCGTTTCTAAGCTGAAAGAAAATAAATTGTGAAACCTCCATTTTTTATTAAATGCAGTGCTGTTTTCTAGCCAACTCTAAGTCTAAAAAAAAAAAACCACCCAAAACCACCCTAACATGATCCAATCTTGGGCGCCAAGGAAAATCCCTTCTGACCTGGGTAAGAGACCAATGTGCTCCGGGCGGGCGCAGCAGCGCGGGGAAAGGTCAGGGCAGGGTTTCTGGAGAGATTTTTTTCCTCCCCAGGAAAACTTGATGGGAGGCCCATCAGCCTTGGATCTCTTCCCTTTATCCAACCAATAATTCATGCGCTCGGTCCCCAGCCAAGTGCCTGTCCCTTCGGAAACCCTTTGGCCCCATCCTCTATGTCAAGGGACCAGTTCCCCTTGCTGTCTGAGCAGTTAATGGCCAAGCCTCTTCACGTGGGCTCGGGAGATTTATCTTCTCCTGCGTTTACCCTCACACTCCTCGCCGCTCTCTCCTCTCGCCCCGCATTGTCCGAGCCTGGCTTGGCCTCTCTTTTTTCCAACTTCTGAGATGCTCCTTCTGTTCCAGCACGTGAGACGTGACCGCACACACTGAGAACCAGCCTGCCTCAACTCCTTCCCGCGGAGGCAGGTTTGCCAAGGAAAGGGGTGGTGAATAGGCTCTTTCAGGCTGCAGCCCGAAAGCATCGGTCTCATTTGCTGCGTGACGTTTCGGAGGGAAAGTCGCGTGGTTCTGCCCGATGTCCAATGCCAAAGCGTGGCACTCGAACAGAAAACTGTTTCCAGTCGCTCTCCCTCAAGTGAAATGAATCCAGCCCAAACGCGCCCGTATTACCCATATTCACCCATGCGTGAGCAGGTGGAGCTGCATCATGGGGCGTTCGTGGCAAGCGGTTTCTAGAGTGAGAAGATAAGGGGATATGTCGTATTTAATTGCGAAAGCAGCAGAGTCAGTTCAGAGATTTAGACTTACGAGCAGCTGTGAGGGTGGAAATTAAACAGACCTCTTTCAAAATATACTTTAAGATCCTTTGCCAAACATTTCTTATTCACCTTTCAACGAACACAGCCTTTTTAATTAAAAAGGGAGCAAATTCCCTTATTATGACCTGCTGACTCTCAGTAGGAGAAGAAACATCTGTCCTGTGTTAACTAAACTTTCAGAAGGATTTTATTTCCCCACAATGCCTTCTTTTTATAGGCTTTAACTTTATTAATACTATAAATGCAACAAATTGTATCAATTTAAATATCCACCACTTCTTATTCCAAATGAGCAGTACACCTGGCTTTTAATAACCATGGATGTAAGCCACGGAAGAGAAATCGTTACGAAATGCAGTGAAATCTTTATGAAATGCAGTGCAGTCAGTGGAAGTTTTGCCATTAACTTTGCTGGGGTCAGCTTTTCCCTTCTGTTCACTTTCAATTCTCATTTCTTTTTCCAAACGTGGGGACAGTGTCTCTCCCCTGCTGCCACCTAGACCAAAATCAGGCTGGCCATGCCATCCCTTCCTTTCCAACCACAGGTTTATCAGCTTCCCCAAACCTGCACCGCCACTCCCCCTACCCCCATCCTCTTTCCTCCCTCTTGCTTTGCTGAAGGCAAGTGCAACCCAAAGCAGGCTCCAGGCCAGCTGCCTGGGATGCAGCCAGATGAAACGCGGGCAGGTCTCAGCTCTGAGGCTACACCTGCACCCTGCAGAGATCGGCATGGCCATTTCTGTGTCTAAACAACATAAATTAGGCTGCCTGAGGCTTGGCAGTACCACAGCCACTGATTTACTGAGGTGGGCAGGAGGACCTCAAGCTGTACCACAGAATCAGCTGGTGCGGGATGCATTTCCCCCATCCCTTGGCAGAATCATGACCTTCACCTCTCCCTCCCTCAATCCTTCCCTCCAACCCTTCTCCTTTGCAGCCAACTGGCTCCCTGAGCTGCCAGGATTATTTACAGTGGATGGTGCATGGTAGAGGCTTGACAGATATTAACTGTCCTTCTTGGACTTACTCATAACTTCCAGAAATGCTGGTTTTATCAAACTGCAGTGGCTAAAAAGAGCCCTTCGGCCTCTTCAGGAACTCGGCAGTCACCACCTGCCAGGGCATGCCCTAAAATGGAGAAAAAGACACGCACCATCACTAAGAAAACAGGTTATAAATGCTGACCGGGTTGGAAAACAAAGGGTTTGTGTTTGACCCTGGTTCTTCAGTGCTGGGTACAGCAACAGAAAATGACCCGAATAACTCCCCTCATCAGTAACGATGCTCGTTGTCTGGAGTCTAGGAGAGGCTTCAGACTTTCTGGACAGCAGCAGATGTTGCTGCATATGCACAAAAAGCCTGGCTTGGATATTTTATTTAGCTTGGTTTGTTTTCCAGTTTCCACTTCAGGCCTTGGAGCTGGCCTGTTTTTCACACCTGAGGCTCACAAAAAGGTCTGTAGATCAGGGCTAAACACGAGGGAAGGGGGCAGGAGATGGCTGGCAGGGAAAGCGATGCCTCCTGTCCAAAGGGTAATCACTTATGTACCCAAAACGTCACTGGCTGGAGCAGGGATTGGAGCAACAGGGCCGAGCACTGTTTCATGCTGGGGGAAGGGGGCTCCTCTAACAAGCGTTGCACTCACGTCTGGAATTTCTAAAGTAAATGGAGCCACTGCTCTGCCTCTTCTCCCAGGGCCCTGACCCAGAGCCCGCAGCAGCCAACAGGAGTCTTTCCCTCAGCTTAAACACACTTGGGATGGAATCTGAGGTGCAGGAACTCTAGATCTTGTGCACAGTAAAATAATTAGAAAAATTCTGTTGGCTTCAGTTGTTACCATCTTGCATATTTGTGGATTTGTCTGGCCGGACACATGGTTAGAAGAAAGAATTAGGACTACACACATATCTCCCCTAGAGAATTAACTTCCCTTATTCCCATCTGACCAAACCACTAACCCCAACAAACATCTTGACACCAGACTCTTTTCTAAGACGTTTGCTAATCTGCAATGGAAATGAGACAAAAAGGGGCAGATTCCATTGCTAAACTGACAAGGGTGGACTGTGCATAAATCAGGGGCAAAAATCTGTTGGAAGAACTCTAGATAAATCCCTCTTGCCCACAAAAATCTTTCAGCCGGAGATACACTCAGCCGCCTGGGGCTTAGGAGGTTGGGATCCTCACTCCAGTTTGGCTGTGGGCCCACTGGGTGAACTGGGCAAGTCACCCTTGTTCTGTGTGGCTCATCGGAGACACTTGAATTACACTGCAATTAGATGTTCCTGGCAGTGCAGATGCTTCACAGCCACTGGGTTTTTTCCTTCACACTCCTGGGCACTCCATAGAGAAATCTTGCATAACAGAGACTCTGGAGGCACAGTCCAGTCAGAAGTAAATCCCGCTGTCGGAGTGTCTCCAAGCCTTTCCTACAAACCTGATACTTCTGCTGACAGCTCTTTCACTCATGCCCAGCTCTACGCCCACTTAACCCGCTTTTTTATTTCTACTGGGAGAAATGGTTTCTTGCTGAAGAAAAAAAAAGGTTCATATCTGATGAAATAATGACAGTGCTGGTGAGGCAGCCCTTAGTCAGAGACCTGAGCTGCGGGAGTTGATTCCTCACAGCAAGCACGGCTGGACTTCTGCCGGTGCGCTTCCCCGCTTAGGATCAAGCCCAACAACCGCGCAGCCAGCGCGTCTTCGCTGCGACTGATGCAGGATGCGAAATGTATCTGGGGTTTTCCATCCTGTTCACCTGCTTGTGCTAGACTTCGTGTTGTCCGAGTGTTTCCATGTCTGGTAAAGATCCAGTTGCCTTTTTTTTCCACTTGGGCTCTGGCAAATGACAGTCAGGAGACATATTAATCTGAATTGTGTATACTAAACCTCTGACTGCCCTGAGCCAACGAGAAACAGTGATTAATTTTAATCCTTTAAATGTTCAAATGCAAATCCAGAAATCTGAATTAATATATTTTGCTGGCATCACTAAAGGATTGTGAAACAGGAAATTAAGAGCACAATAACTTAAACAAAAGCTTATGAAGAAATAATGGCAGTGGAGTGGGTAATGAGTCAGAGTGAAGGTTGGGCTGTTCAGAGAAGCCTGTAAGAGTCGGTACCAGTTTGGTGGGATTTGGGGACCTATTGCCCCTGAAGTTTCTGGAAAATCCCAGCCTTAAGCAGTTGCTAACATTTTATTGCAAGTTTATATCTTCATAGTAAAAATTCCTAATAAAATTAGCTTTCCTCTGACCTTGTGCAGAGTCCCAGCTAGAGCCTTTGCCTGTGGGTATTCCTGGAGTCTATTGTCTGCAGCAGAGGCTCTGATCTGCGTTGCACGGGAGGAATGGAGATGGTCAGAGAGATGCTACAGTTTAATTGCTTCTTGATACTGATACTGGGCAGCAGCCTTACAAAACACAAGATGTATAATCTATCTGGGGTTTTTGATCCTTTAAATTTTGTTAGGCATTGTCAACTGATCTCTTGTGTCCTTCATCATATTAAAAAGTAACATAAGTATTATTTATACATGATGGTTACCCTTCTAAATTACCTACGAAGATTTAATAGGTGATAGATGTTTCCATGAGGAACAGGTGTCACGAGCAAGTACAGTCATACAAGCAATAAATAACAAGTCATAAAAGACTAACTGTAACAACAGATTCATCATCATTAGCCCTCTCTGGGATATTTATAATTGGAATCAGATCATTAATTTTCTGCATACAACCAGCAAGAGTTTAAGCAGCCACTTTTATCACCGAGCTACACCGCTGGAGGCCTGATCCTGATCCTGTTTGCAATTCCACTGGGCTAGAAATAACGTTGCTCCAGACTCTGTGAACTGGTGCTCCCGGTGCAACGTGCTGGGCTCCTTCGTGGCTGCCACAGGCAGGGGACGTCATCCCACTGAGGCAGTCCTAAAAATACCCAAAATATTGACTAGCCTCTGTGCTAGTCAGGTCCAGGGGGAATGAGTTTGGGAGTTGGTAATGTCTCTCTTCCTCATATTGCCAGTCTCCGCTGTCTGTAGTAGTCTGGGATTATGTCTGAGCCTGTGGATCTGAGGAATTGTGTGTGTGTGTGTGTGTCAGCCACTGCCGGAAATTCGGCATCTGGAATCGATTGTGCCACAGTCATCCTGAGCTGAGCTGGAAGCCAGAAGAGCTTCAGACTGCATGGGTGCATTTTTTTCCTCCATGCTTGTGGGATTTTTAAAGCGCAGAGCAAACTCAAAAAAATCCAACTCCCAACATCTCTAAACCTCACAAGTTGGCTTCACATTCTTTGGTTTTAAGGGTCAAATTGTGACCCCTGCACAGGAGCTGGGTAAAACTCCCTCCTGCCTTTTCAAACAGCACTCACCATTCCCAGGCACACAGCACCCAAAAACGCTGACCTGGGAGTGTGCTGGCTCTACATCCATGCTGCCAGGGAGCGACATGCAGCCACATTTCATCCCTTTGCACCACTCACATAATGGTGAAAAGACCACAAATCAGGCTGACAACAGCCCTCCAGAATCCCACAGCCATCTCCGTGATAGGCATCACCCCTGTGCTGCCTTCTCGTCCCCTTGGGTGAATGAATACGTACCAGGAAGAAAGATGGAGGGCAGAGGGTGGAAGAGAGTAGGAAGGGTGGATGGTGGGCTTTTTTTCCTCATGAAGCAGGTGTGGGACTGCTCAGGGTTGCCCTGGGGACCATGCCAGCTGTCTGATGATTCCAGAGTCCCAGCAGCACACGAGGATTTTTGCCCCTTTGGCATTGCTGAGCTCAGCTTTGCTGTATTTTAGAGAGAAGATTCTTTCCGAGGTTGTTAGAGGCTGCAACACGATGTCTCTGTGCTGCGGGAGGCAGAGCCAGTGGGTGGATTCAGTGGCCATGCCTGGAGGCCACATCACACATCAGGGCACTGAGAGAGGAGCTGGAGCATCATCCTGCTATGGCTCAGTCTGGATACCGGTAGGATACCTGTCATACCTGCCAGCTTTGTGGCGTGTGCTGCAAGGGTTTACAGTGGCATAAATATGGGAATTTTTTCTTTACGCCTACAAGGGTGCTGGGAGAAGACTTCTTACAAGAGCCTGTAGTGATAGGACAAGGGGTAACGGGTACAAATTGAAAACAGGGAGGGTTTCAGGAAGAAATTCTTCACAGAGAGGGTGGTGAGGCACTGGGACAGGTTGCCCAGAGAAGCTGTGGATGCCCCATCCCTGGAAGTGTCCAAGGCCAGGCTGGATGAGGCTTTGAGCAACCCGGTCTAGTGCAAGGTGTCCCTGCCCATGGCAGGGGGGTTGGAACTAGATGATCTTTAAGGTCCCTTCCAACCCAAACCATTCTATGATTCTATGATTCTATAATTCAGTCTGTGGCACAGCCCCCTCCTGGGTAATGCCACAATATGTGGTGCAGTTTGGTTTTTTGTGTGTTGGAGACTATTCCAGAATTGCACTGCTCTGATGGTGAGAAGGACCCTGATTCCCTCACCTGAACTGGTCTGTGATCAGTTCCTGTGCCAAAATCCTTCTTAAATAGCTCTTCTTTCTCAAAGGCATTATCTTTCCGCGTATTTATAGAAAGCAGTCAGTGTGCATTCTCACTTGTGTAGACTGAAGGCTGTCATTTCTCAAAATCTGTCTTTAGGAGCTCCCCATGTGACGTGGGCAGTCAGTAGTTCCCCTTTCTGCTGCTGGTTTGGTATTTCCCTTTTCAGTGCAAAACTGGTGTTTCTCTTTAGCTGGGGAATAGCAGCCTGTTATAATTTTTTACTTTATTGCTTCAAAAAAAGCACAAGTTGTAGGAGTAAAATGCCAACCCCTGAACCCCCCAGACTGATTTAGTGATTCAAGTATTCCTGAGCTATCAACCCCCATAATCCTGCCACAGAATTTGTGCCAAGCTCCAGCCAGCAAGTGATCAGTTAGGGATGTTTAAACAGAAAACAAATAAACCCTGGTGCATTCTGAAGGGGTGCAGTTTTTCACCACGTATCAGTCTTGACAACATACATTATGTCTACATTCAGCAACAAATCTGTTATCTCCTGGCCTCAAAAACATGCCACAGATGCAAGTTACAGAAAAACAGCTGCTACAAAAAGGGGCTGTGTAAGTAGTTAGCATCAAAAAAATCCACAGACCTAAACAAATGTGAACTACTATGATGTCTCAGTGCTTACCACAACAGAGAGAGCAAATCTGGTTTAGAAGGGAAATGATGCAAAGCACTGATCTCCAAATCAGGAACATCCCAACAAGACCTCCCACAGCAACAAAAGGATTAAAAATAACAGGGAAAAAAAGGACAGGGTGGACAGTTACCTGGGCCGCATGGTCAGATCTAGAATCCCACAGTGTTATGATGAAAATGTTTGCTAATTAAACTGCTTCCACTCTGACACTGACACTAGTGGCACTGCAGTGTGGTGCTTCCAGCATCACTGTCGTCAGGCTGTGCCTACCGCAGGCTGATTGCACCCTACAAAGCAAAGTCTCCTGGTCATGGTCTTCAGGCACTACCCCAATTACTAAAATCTGGCTTTCTAATCAACCATATAGTTATGGTTTAGGAGAAGGAGCTAGATCTGGAATTAAAAAGCCCGTGGCTTTTCCTTTGGCCACTGGGAGCACTGCCTGCTGCAGATTCGAGCAGGGTTACACAAACTGCCATGGGATTATGTGACAAGAAATGAAGTGGACCCTCGAGCACACAGCAACTGGCCATCACGATTATAGGGTCACTCTTGGAGAGGCCTCAGTGGAAGCGGTCAGCTTTTGGCCGTGAAGTCCATGGAAAACAAATGCCTGTGGGGGAGCCCATTGGCACTGTACCTGGTAAATGATAACTCTTCAAAGTGGGATAAGGAATGGACTGCACAGAAAGTCACTGTGAAGCATTACACAATAGACTGTATACTGAGTCTTGGGTTTTAAAATCTCAGAACGTAGCTAGCTTGGTTTTTATATTTTCTTTAATTACTTCAACCCTTGCCTCTCGATAGATATTTCTGCTAGAAGCTACTACAGGGACTGCCCAGCTCCATTCCTGGTGTGACAGCAGAGCCTCAGACTGTCTGTGTTTGGATATTGGAGTCTCGGGGTTGGAACTATTCACTAACAATGATTCTGGCCGCTGCAGTGGCATATCAGGCTCTAACATCTTGACTTCTTCCACTTTAGAAATCAAAGGGCATCTGCCTCCCAGCCAACTAATGGTTGTGTGCCGGGGAGCTTTCTGCCCAAGGCTTTGTGGGCACATGAAGTTTACAAATATGTGAAAATGAAAAAGGCATATAGCATTTTCTCCTGCCTAAGTATCTACCACATTATAACCCCGTAATTGCTGAGCTCTTTGCAAAAGAATAAAGAAGAGCTTATGAAAATTCAGAGGAAAAGCTCCCCCAATCCCCCAAAGAACCAAAAATGGGAACAACATATTCTGAAAGTTCAACCTCAGCAGCCAAACTCTGATCCAACACAGATGTAGTTGAATATCGTAGATGGGGAAGATTATAATTTTATATATTGTTTCTCTTGCTTTATCATTCTCTACATTTTTATGGGCTAGCCACATCTTGCTTCATGTATGAATGTAAATGCATATGTAAATGAATACTATTGTGCAAAGTCTTTTCCTGATATCAATAATGGGATGTTTTCATCTCAGGGTTAGATGTGCAGCACACTAAACTGCAGCTTTTGACTTTTGAGTATTATACTCTTTCCTGATAATAAAAGTATGCAACCCCAGTTTATTGCTCTCCATTTAACAAAGGAAATCAATGTTTATTTTGTATGTCTGAAAAGTACAAACTCAATTAAAGGAATGACAGATGAAATACTGACTCAGGAGCTTGTA
This sequence comes from Eurypyga helias, assembly GCF_000690775.1. Lineage (NCBI taxonomy): Eukaryota > Metazoa > Chordata > Aves > Eurypygiformes > Eurypygidae > Eurypyga > Eurypyga helias. The sequence continues at coordinate 19,184 of NW_010242200.1, read as the reverse complement.
CGTAGACTTAATCACACATGTGGGAGAAACTCCCCTGGAAGATTGATTATGCTGCCCATCGAGAATTATGCCAAAATCTATTAACTTCATCAGGAACAAGAATTGGCCAAATCTCCAATTGCTCAGCCGGCTTCTCCAGGCTAAGGATTGGCAAGGAACTTCCAGCATCTGCTGCAGGATCCTGTCTTCTGCTGTGTACACGGAATTTCTCCTTCCACAATAACCCACATCTACGAAGACCCCCTGCTGCAAAGGACAGCCAGCTGGATCCGGGTACCCGGCAGTGAATAGCTTGGATCCTTCGAAGAATTCATCCATTCTTTTGGTATTCATTTTACTGTTCTTGAGCAATATACAAGAGTAGGCAAATGTCGCAACAGAAAATGGCCAGTCTTGCCTTGAAAGCTGAAAGGTGATGGCAATGTGCAGAGCGTTGGTTAGGTATTTCCCATTCACAAATAAGGCAAGTTTCAAAAATACCTAATGTTACTTATTTAAAATATTACTGACAAATTTTAACAGGTCTCATCCTGGCAGTTCTATGTCTGACTTTTAACACATGAAGGATAGAAGTGTTTTTGCTGGGAAAAACTGTCTTTTCAACATCATCATTGGTAAAGCTGAGGTCAGTGACACAATTTTCAGTTGTGTCATTTTCCATGCGATTTAGACACAGCCACTTTCAGACGAAAAAGACATTAGGTAGGACAAAAAACCGCACCGGGCATTAAAACCCATGGGGGTGGCCACTCCCCTACTACTGATGACTTGCGTAATTTGATGGTCAAACCTATTGAAACTACACGATGTACTCTGTTTTTCAATTTCATAGACAGTGATGTAACTCCATACTGTGGAATGATTAATGAACTATCATTCGTCCCACCCAATGCAAGAAATAACACACTGCTCTGAGCTTTGCTATTAGGCTGAAAATTTGTCTCTGGAAGAGCTTCTGCAGCACTGTTTTTGTCAGAGACATGGCAGCTCATTTTCTCTGCCCCTGCAAATTTCATGTAACATGGAGGGATGCTCTAGGTACATCTGGAGAATGATTCAAGTGGTCACAATTTGTTCCTTACTCAATATTCTAAGTCATTATATCTCCTAGTTTTGGGGATTTTCTTTAAAAAACAACAGAATTGGGTTATCTCATGCAAAGCCACAGCTGAAAAGGAAGTATTAGAAGAGAAAATATATGAATTCTGGAATGTCTCATTTTGTGGAAAGGTGACTCTGTCATGTCTCATGCATCAAAGACTGCCTCATGACTGACTGATGTGGGAGGGGTCTGTGAACCCTGGACCAGGAATTCCCATGGAAACCTCAAAAGTTCAGATAGACTTGTTCACTGCTCAATTTCATCATCTCTCATCCTCATTAAAGTTAAAGTATCATATGAACCAGGATATTGCTCAGGAAAGCTTCCACTAAATTAACTCATCCTGAAGGTGTGGAGGTGAAAAAGGAGAAAGCTGAAGAAAGTCCCAAGCAGATGCACAAGCAAAGTTGCTGTGTGAAACACGTCTGCTTCCAGGGTCACGCAGATCAGCAGCGAATGTTTCTGCAGCAAGCGGTCTCCTTTGGATGGCCACTTTTGTGCCAAGCGTGGGGCAGAACTGGGGTGAACGGGGCTGACATGCACGAGATTGATCGCTCTGTTGGTGTCACAGCTTTTTTTTCAGATAATATAACTACAAGAACGGTTTGCTGAGGAGGCAGTTGGGCCCTGATCCCTGCAAATGTGACATGAATGAAGCTGGCAAAAAAGCTTTGCGAAAGCTCACTCACTTGGCAAGTTACTGGGATGAATTTTTTTTTCGCCAAGAAGTGTCAATTATTTATTCGCCTATGGGATCTCTGTCTTCTCCTCCTCCAGGCAATAGAGTAATGTTTATGTTGTGGTGTTCCTCCAGAGTGCATTATTGTGACATGACAGAAACAAGAGAGAGAACCCTCATGTACTGAAGGCATGAAAAAAATAAATCCCAAGGAAAGCTGGAACTGAAGAGGAATTTCTTCAACATCTTCATCTTTCTAGAGCAGTTTATCACTCACTCAGCTGGCCCGGCATGGTGCAGCACCGAGGTGGTGAGCTGAAGCATTCCTTGGTAGGATCAGCACCAAAGTAACCAAACAGAATACATATGCCTGAGCTGCAGACAACAACCCTGGCACACCAGAGATCCGAACTGAGTCCTGAGGTCCATTCTCAGTGGATCCTTATTGTATCACATTGCTGCACTTAGACACAGGATAAGGCTCTACTCACCTTCCATCACCACATCTTTAGCACAACTACACACATCTGAGTCTAAAGCGCTTTTCTCCCCAATAAGTTTAATCAATTCTTTCCTTGACAGAGAGTGATTTTCCTCATTTTTCTCCTGCCTGGATAATGAAAAATACTGTAGTAAGAAAGAAAATGCTGCAGCGGCTCCTGCTTATAATGAAAACCACATTGTGGCAGAGCCCTGAGGACTGGCTGGGGGAGGTGGAGGCAAGGGGGCTCCCTGGCTCTGCTCACAAGTATGATTCAATAAGTCATTTCCAGGGTAAACATATAAATCTGTCCTTCTTGAACAGAATCCAAACAATCAGAAGTATCCCCCTTACTTTATTCAAATCGTCTCTAGTGCTACTGAGGAAATAAAAGGAGTGGATAAAAACAAACACCGTTTGGTGGAAGTCGAAAAAGAAAACATTCAGTGTAAATGTTCAGATGGCCACTGAGTAACTTTGCTCAGCAGCTGAAGTTCTGGCTGCTGCTGATGTTCCTGATAAGTACCCTACCTCATCAGTGGCGTCATGCGCGCCGATGTTGTTGCTCGGAGTGTTAGGATTAGATGTTAGAATGGATGCCCCAGAGAAAAGAAAAAACAGATGGGAAAGAAGAAGAAGAAAAAAAACAACCAACAGTTCTCCCCCTGCAGCAAATATGGTTTAGCTAATGTGCAAGTCTGGATTTGTACAGAACGCAGAACCTACTATCACATCCTGTTTTCATCACTGTGCCCTGCTGGGAAAGTTTAAAACTGGCTCGGTCAAATGGTGAAGATCAAGAAGAAAACTCTTTTTATGAGGGTCAAAACTGCTTCGTAACCCGGCAGTGTCAGATTGAAAAAACAATGTGGATAGATTTTGCATTGCAAATGAAGGCCATTGAGCTGTCACAATGCAAGCTCTCCCAGCCCCAGAATCTGGTTCTCTATAATGTCACTGAAGAAGTCATTACCTCCTAGAGTTAGTGCCTGGTAAGATGGCTCACCTAGCTGTAAAACTGGTGTGCCGATGAGAAGCTCTTCAGACGCGGTGCTATTGACTCCTATCTGGTTCAAAATGTTGATCCTCATTGTTATATTAAAGATCTTTTTCTGCAAAGACAGTGATGATCTCGGAGACTTGGTGTTACAACTAAACACCAGATGTTACAGAGGTGTTTTCCTCTGGATAGAGATTCAAACTGAGTATCTAAAAATGATGATACTTAAAATCACTTCCCTAGCTACGTTCTGGGATCCATTTTGGCTGCAGAATCCTAAAACTTACCATCATTCCCTATTGAGATGATACAATTATAAATCTCTACTACTGGTCTTCATTGGGAACACCAAGAACAAACCACAATGTTCAGCTTCAGCTCTTTCCCAAATTGTGCTATTCAGTGCTTTTCCTTTAAATACAGGCTGAATCTGTGCTGCTAGTCTAGCCCAGCTACACTTACAGACAGGTTTATAACCTGGTAAAAGGAAGACTCAGAAGGTGAGCCAGGATACCCAAGTGTGGATGTAGACAGCACAAAGCCAATCAAGTCACTGCCACCAGAAGTCAGGAAGATGCTCTTCCTCTCTGTATCAGCTGGATTCTGCCCTGAGGATCCATAAGCAATTCAGCAACACAACTACAAGTGATTTTCCAGCTAATGCACATAGTACACTGCATATTTAATGATTCTTTCACAGGTCTTTGGTAGCTGCATTCTTACCTTTCCATTCTTCCCTTCAAATCTGCCAACATTAATGTAAATTGGTTAGCTAGAAGATGGTTTGGACTTTCTATAGGTAATTTATTCCCTAGCTCTTGCTTAGCTGACTCCACTCTTGAGCTTACATTTATTGCAGAAGACTCAGATGTAATTCCCAGTGGTGCAAGACCTGACGCTACAACTTCAACAGGTCATTTCCATCTTGAATACAACCTCTTCCGGCATTAGCTCAGTTGTATGTGTCACTAAGACGCACATGATCCCATCACTTGACTGTGTTTCCACGCACAAGGGGAAAGGCAGACAGCAGAGTGAGTAGTTAGGAAGGAATTACATTTTTTCTGTCAGTCCTTTCACTGGAGAGAGTGTTCAGAGACGTTATTGGCATAGTCATGTGAAGTGTTTTCCAGACTAGATTTCATCAAAAGACTTCAAAAAGAGTTAGGGACATAAATTTGATATTTTGCTGATTTTGTGAGGAACAGATTAATTCAGCCTTGTCTTAGAGCTGAAGTAACTCCCAGTGCAGACGGATCCTCATTATCTGAACTCACATGGCTCACGCAGAGTGTGTGCGGGAAATAATCACGGATCCACCAGAAAGTTGGATCTGTTCTCCTACATTGAGAAGGGCTAACACAGAGAACCCATGGAAGGAAGAGCTGGAGGCATGCTGGGGGCACTAGAGGAGGGCAGAAACCTGAGATGGGCTTGGCTGGGAGGGGGTGGGTATGGTCTGTACATGCAGGCGCCGGGAGAGGGTTTGCGGATATTCTGGCAGAGGGAACTACCTCTTCCCTCTGTCAGATTCATGTATGAGGTCAGACAGACATTTTGGGGAGCTGCTTTGCCATCTGAACGTCTTTCATGTCAGGTCATTCATGGGTAGCTTTGATGTTTTGGTGGGAATTTATTTCCCAGTTCCTCAAGGACATCCTTCGCTCCTTAACTGCTCCCTTCCCACGTGTAATTTGAAAGCATGACTACCAAGGGCTGAAAGTGCTGCTGAATTGCTTTTAGAGGCTCAGGACTTAAATTCCCAAGTTGCCTAGGCACAAGGCATTCTGATAGCAAGAAAAGCATGTATAAAATACACAGGTATTTTTTAAGATCCAGATTGAAGTGACTTACCTACATTTATATAAAAAAATCAGTGATGGAGCATGAGATTGAAATAACATCTCCTAAAGCCCATTTAACCCCTGAACTGTCTTCCCATGGTCTAACTGGCGCTTTAGAGCTAAATGAAGACACCACAAGTTTAGTCCTAGGGTTCATCTTGGAGACACCTCTAAGTAGAAAACAGACTTGACAGGTATTGCACGTCCCTTAAGGCATATATTCTGCTTTCATAGCACTTTCTGAAGGTCAGGAAATCAGCTGCCCAGAGCCTGTTCTGCAGACTGGGAGCTTCAGCATCTTGGGTAGTCAAAGCATCAAAGGGAAGTCATGTGTGTGTCAGGCTATATTGCAAAATTCGCCTGCCAGTCTACATCCAAGGATACTTATTGTCTATTATTGCAAGTTGCTGTTAGATTTCCTACAAAAGTAACTGCGGAAACACTGCCTCCAGCTGCTAACAGCTGGGGTGCTGGGGAATATACTGCATATGCTAATCCATTTTCTTGGAAACATTTCGATATCTAAATACAGTCTGAAAAAGGAAATCATTTTCGCTGAAGATAACGTCCTTTTGTTAGCTTCCTCTCCCAATGGCATTCCTCTGATGCCTCGCTTTGTGGAAGGAAGCTGAAAGGCTTGTTGCAGTTAGGATACTGCTTTACCACAAAAGATCTGGCAAAATGTTCTGTGGGTTTAGTTTCATTCTGAGCAGTACAGGATCAAAAGACCAGCTTCTTTCTCTTCCTGAATCAAAATAAGGAAAGCAGAGCAACCTAACTATTTCCATACCCATAAGGCTAGAGCTGAATGAACATTAAAAAATCTTATCAAACAGAAAAATTTAACTCACTCGGTTCCTGTTAGCACAAGTAAGACCATGAATCGCCTGATTACTGGAGTGGTTGAGCATTGATTTCTGGAAAAAGTTCATGATTCCTCAGAGTTACAAACAATATTTTATCAGAAAATTCGCCAACGAAAAAAGCATATTCTACTTCACTGCTTCTGTATCCTAACGCTTTGAAATTAATTCAAAAGGCATAGCACAGAAGCCATTTGTCCCAAAAACTGTACATGAACATTTTCAGAAACTCATAGGCTGAACCTTGCTTTACAGTATTATTACTTTAATAATTACATCCAAATAAAATACAATCAACTGGCAAGCAATACCTCGACAGAAATGAGAAAATATGCCTAATAGTGCTGGATAGTTTATTTTGTATCTCAGTGTCGTATCGCCACCATTTCAGCTTGGTTAGCTTAGGATGGCTAATCTGTTTTTGAGAGAATCTCCATCTGTGTAACATGTTTTCTTAAATCTAAGCCAAATTTGGTAGAAAGGAATTGTATTTTTGCATGCCAGAAAAGGATGTATTTCCTGTTAATTTTGCAGACATGCCTTTTAATTTTCTGCCCAGGGAACTGAGCTCAGATCCGTTAAAAGACAGTCAATTACTGAAACCTCCTCTAAGTTGCCACTAAAGTGAGAAACAAAAGCTATTTATTAGAGGTGATCCTTTAATAAAGGGGAAACGGGAACTGGATGCAGCTGACTCAGCTAGAACTCCCTCTTTTGCCAAGAGGTTACCAAAGAAGGAGAAGTTTTTATTGCGTTCTGATACTCTTCCACTAGCAGTACATACCACAGGACAGTAAGAACAGGTAAAGAGGAGAGAGGTACTGGAATTGCTCCTTTATTTTTGTTAGTTGCAATAAAAGCATTCCATCTCCTCTTGGATATGTTTCTTTAAGTGCCAAGTAACACAACAACAGAGTAAAAATTGCAAAATAGGAAGAGTTAGTCTTCATAAGTTTGTAAAAGGCAGGTCCTATCTGTCTGGATCATCTGGGAGACCTCTTGTATGGAAAATTGAAATACTTCATCAGCTTTTTGTTTTCAAGTGTGAGCTGAGAGGTAAGAATTGGGCTTGCGGTTGGGACAGAGATACCACAGGGGCTCCATGCTCAGCATCACACACTGCCTCTGGCTTTCTTTGGGACCTTTGGCAAGTCCTTTACCCCATGAGCAGGAATAAGAATATTTACCACTTTATTTATTTCCTCTGCAGATGTTTTGCCCTGTTAAAACCAAATACAAATGTTGAATTGTAGGTGCTGTGAATAATCCCTCCTACATGCATCTCTGCACATTGGTTGCAAGCCGCAGAGATTTGAGATCGCAGCCTATAAAAGACAGCCCTTGCCCCAAACTACGAAGCGTGCGTACTGCCCCCAGCATTATACTTCAGTGCTTTGAAACTTCTAGCAATAAAAACTTGTGTTCTTAGGAATTTCCCTAGCAGCTGGTTGCTAATCTAAGGAAAACGGACAGATATGAGTGTAAACAGACAGACAGGTATGGGATGCAAATTATCATTGGGAAAGGACTCCCTGAGGCCAACAGTTAGGCTTGGGTGAAGGAAGTCACCACCTGATAAGCAGCTGACAAGAAGCCATAAAAACCAAAAAAACACCAGTCTCAACAAGAAAGGAAGAAATAGGCTCCGGCTTCATTCTCACCTATTTTTAACTCAAGGGATGATACAGAGGGTAACCCTGGGAGCCAGGTCTCACCTGCTGCAAAGCAAATCCAGGAGGTTGGTGCAGCAGTATGCAACGTAGACCACTGCTTGTCTTGAGCAGTGCTGTGGGAACTGCTCAATTCTGACACAGCTTACAGAAGAGCAGTTTTCAGAAGAGCCTGATTGATGCAATGTTCACAAATGTAACTCATGCTTCCAAAAGCTCAGATCTCATCCTAACACCTTAAGCCATCTGTATGGAAAATGGAACTAAGGTTCCTAAAGCAGATGGATGTTTGGGGTTTTTCCCTTGAACAGTTTATAGTCTCCACCTGTGAATTAACTCAGCTGCTCTCAGGCGGTGAGGATCAGCTAAATTACTTCGTTGTGTGGCTGAACAACTCTTACTCCTGGGTGACTCTTGGCTATATATAAGGGCTGTACCACCTAGTCCCTTTCCTAAATTATACCTGACTGGTTGTGCTTATGAAAGAGAATGTTTGTTTGTTTGTGGAGGTTTTTTGGTACATTCAGATCCATCAATCTAAAGGATAAGAAGGAAGCTTAAGTTGGTTCAATAGCAGCAGCCAAATGGGAACCTACCAGGCTGAAGGCAAAGAGTAAGTTTTTAGGGAAAGGAAGAATAGGATTGGCTTTTGGATTTTGTTAGGCAGTAAAATTACTGAAATGGTATTTATTCCTGTTCATGGAAACTTATAGGAGCTTTGTCCCTAGAAGGGAAGATGTGCTATATTCTGGCTTGTGCTTTTCCCCATATTATCTGGGAGGGAAAAAAAAAATATGTTCAGGTAGGTTGTAACAATTGAAGCACAAGCTATTTATGTGCTACTGGGTATTTCTGACTTGAAATGTCAGACTCTATGTTAAATATGTGGTTTTAGTTTCTAAAAGTCTATCTCAAAGCCTGTCTTTCCCCTGTGCCTTGTTAAAAGAAAGGCTGAAAGAGAGGAAGTGAGGAAACTTGAAAGTTAACAACACGCTTGGGGTTTGCCCAGAGAACAGAGGAGAATGCAGTCAATAGCATGTCAGCTACCCGTGCCCTCTTACTAGTGCATTGAAATTGCTATATTAATACTACTGATTAATTACTTCGTATTTCTTTAAAAATTGTAAAAGACCACCTAGGACTTCTTAAGGAATAAGTTGCACATAGGGACAGAGCATTCAAAAGTACCAAAATCAGACTTGTCTGAAACTTGATTTGCCTCTGCAGTCAACGAGGATGTGTTTACTGGGCTGAAGGGAAGAAGCAATCACTTCAACGGTATGTGTGTGAAGAAAGCTTCCTTGGAAACCGCATTGCAGAGGCAAAAGGTAAAAGCTCTACCCCACGCAAGAATAGCGTCAGGCTGCCTGGTAGGATCTGTGGTGGGAAGCTGTGTCACTGGCAGAGGTGGGCTCAGGCTGGTGCCTTTGTGGTTGCATCTCGGTGACGATGCACTTGCCTTGACATGACACCCAGCGTGTGATCAGGAACTGCTGGAGCTGGTCTCTGCAGGTAAGGCATAGGAAGGTGGTTCTGATCTTCAAAGTCACTGAAGTTCCTACACTGTTTTTGAAAAGAGGAAAGGGTTCAGTGCTGGTACTTTAACCAGGTTCTTTGCACCAAATGAGTGTGATGGGGGTGATGGCTGCTGCCCTCACAGAGGTTGCTCCATGGTGTCAGCAGCATGTTCAGGTGAACATACAAAGCTATTGCCTTTATGCTTCATGGTGACAGTCATTAGCAGACTTACAGGTGGATGTCACTGACAGCCTCAGAGCTGGACAAAAGAATTTGGCTGGTTGTTTGCAATGATTTGATTTGAGAGACACCACAAGCTCAGTGCATACTGTGTCCTCGAGAGCTGCTGGGCTGCGCCGTACAACAGGAGAGACTCTGAGGTATTTAATGTCATTAATGTGCGGCATCCCAAGTCCTGCCTCCCAGGTCGGGTGATAAAGGCCTTGGTGTGGATTTTGCTGTCCACTGGCTCTTAGCACAAGACTGCTAAACTGATAAAGATGGGCCACCTCTGTTACCTTGCCTGCCCAATGCGACCAGTGTAAAATTGCTGGGGTTTGCACAGGTAAAGGTAGTTGCCAAGCCTCACATTAAGCCTAGTGGCTTTCTCTAATGTACTTCAATAAGCCTGCAAATTTGGGGGTGTAGAAACACAAGTAACTCTATAATATTTTGTTGCCCTTCATACAGCTGTGCTCAGTTGTTGACAACATGACTTGGGAGAAAGCAGATGGTTTTGCAGTCCAGAAGTCTGGAATTCATTAGTGGAAATTTTCAGACGTGGGTTGGCTGTTTTTTTTTTTTTTTTAATTCCTTGGCTTAGCTACAAGAAGTCAAAGCAAACAGAGCTGAAAATGCATAGTGAGGGGTGTGAAAGAGTTTCTCTGCTCTCTTTCACCAAAGAAGTGACTGGACAGAAAAATGAAACAATTTGCAAATTTATTTTTCCTGATTTGCTTTATCTGTGACAGCAAACCTTCACTGAGAAGAGGAGCTCTTAAGAGCTTCTCTGGAATTCAGGTTTATTTGGACACCACCAACATGATACTTGCTACTAAAGACTGCAGTTGTGCTAACCTCGTAAAGGAAAGGGGAGGAGACTGGAGAAGCGATGTTAATTTATTTGCTGAACAGTTCAAACTGTGTAGTTTTTCCTACAGGGATTTTTCTCCTACACAGGAGTCCTGCACAGAATTAAAAACTGCACAGGAAATGTTAACCTGTGACATCCTGATTCGAGGCACGAGCAACCTGATAATGCGGTGCTGTGTCTTGGAAAGGTGGAGTTTTGTACTTGCACTTTGGATGAGTTTTTCTGGGCAGTTAGTGAGGGCAGACTGCAGCGTTTCAACAATGCATATGCCTCGAAGAAGCTGGAGGTGGAATTACTTGGGAGAGAGTGTAAAATTTTCACATGCATAAAACCAGGAGTGCTGCAGGCCCCCTGAGCTGGGCACCAGCCCCACTGCCACCCTGCTGCTCTGGCACAGAGCTCTTACCCGTTTCTGCCTTGAGCTCTCCCTTTTCTGAGTCTCTCATCTGGTTCTTCCACTTTGGGGTTTGGTTTTTTTTCCCATTTTCACCATCTAGATTTGTTGCTCAAGCCCCACCCCTTTATTTGGGGGGGCAATGGCAATGTCCCAGCTCCTGACAACTCATTTCTGAAGTCTTTTTCTTGACGCCCTGTGCCCCAAGCCTTCCCCATGGGCCCCCCTTCCCTGCTGTGATACTTCTCAGTATCCTTTAGACAACAAGTTTTTCCTACCTTATTACACTCCTCTGCTAAACCTAAGGAGAGGCTGGGCTCTGGTCCAGGGCCAACATCTTTCTGACAAGCATAGGTGGCACAGTATCAAATATTAAGGCTTTGGAGAGCCACCTTTTCAATAAGTAAAGGGGAGATGGGGAGAGAAAATATACATGTGAAACCTCTCCTGCTAAAAACCTTCAGCACGTGCTGTGGATATTTCAACATGAGCTCCTGGAAGCTGTATTGCTCGTGAAGGCTGAGGTGGTTTACATGCACCTACAGTCTGGGAAATCCTTCAAGCCTTACATAAATACAGGCTAACAAAACTACTTTGCCTGCGACTTTTAAAAGAGTTTGGTGAAATTCTTTGGGATTGGGAGATTCAGTTGTTTGGGAAAAAAAATAAATCCCAGTTTCTACTTCTCGTTCTTAGTCCTCTTGGATTTGCAAGCTGAGTTAGGTGCTATCCTCCTCTGCAGATGTGGGGGGAGCACATCCAAGGTGTAGTAGCAGCCTCAAAGCAGAAGTCATGCCATAGGAAAGCTTTGCCCATATGTGGACAGGACAATGACTCTCGCCAGTTGGAGCTAAGGACTAGCTAACCCCTCGGCAGCCCTCATCTCTAATCTATACTGTAGAGAAGGTGCTGTGGCTTGTTACATCACTTGACATCTGTGTTCCTTGCTCTGAGGCAGACAGTGAACAATGTGACTCAGGAAAAACTGAAATTGGGAATTTTTTTCTGTAAACTGGAATGTGTAATTACAACAGATGATAATCCTCCATTTCTTGGAAGAGTCAAAGACTCTTAGCTGGGATTTCCTTAGCGTGACTCAGTTAAAAAAGCCAATGACACTTCACTGAAATCACTGCAAAGCTCAAGTAGCAAATTGCTGGTCCTTAGTGCCAAGGGTGCTGCTGCTTGCTTGGTGAACCGATGGTCTTCCCTGAAGAGCACTGCCTTCAGTTCCCAGCATAGAGATTGTTGTTCCAACTCCAGTGGCAGATGCAAGACAGACTGTGAAGCTGTTCTTTCTGCATTCTTCTAGTGCTGCTCGTTGTAAATGAACTCAAAAGATATGTGATAGAAAGTAGAATGGTTCCTTATTTGAAAATTTCTCATGAATTTGTGATGGTTTTTAGCACATACAAGTTAAACTGCATTCACTTAGGCTTCTTGGGAGTAATTTCAATTTTTCATGCCAGGTGGATATATAAAAGCACATACACCTGTTAAATGCTGACAATTTCATGCCTTTAATTCAACAGCTATCTGTGCTTGAGTTAATTTGATGTAATCAGACTGTGTTATAGCAACATATCTGAGGCCAAGCTCTGAACCTGAATTGACTGTATTGCCTTCAGATGCTCTCGTAGGCTGTGGCAATGCCACGTGTGTAGCTGTACAAGCACTGGTTTAAACATTGCAATGGTTACATGACTTTAGCACAATTTGCCTCAAAAACATGGGCAGGACCTTCATAGCTCGTAAAGTCAGAGGAGACTTGTGATCACCCCGTCTGCCTGCTACAGGACCTGGTGCTAACTGCCTTGACGTAGAGCTGATGTCCTACAGCACGATCATTTATGGGGGTGGAGGAAAGTCTGGTGTATGCAGCTGTACAAATAAGGGATTTAGCTGTTTTGGTTTCAGGTTTGCCAGCCACTTTTGGTCAACTGAGTTGAAAACTGCCTGTGTTTGCTGTTAAAATGTAACAGCTTAAAAGTGTTTTGGATCTGACTTGAAATTAAATGTTAGAATTGGAGGAGAGTATTTTTTAAAAGTAAAAACATTTCACTTTAATATGTGACTGAAATACAGAAAATCTAAATATCTACTCCTCTGGTTGTTGGCAGCTCTGTCCTCCCCTCACTCCCCCAAATTCTTCCTGAGATTTTGTCCAGGTTATAGTGACCATCATCGTGTCTCTCACTTGCCTAGATACCATAATGGGGTAACTTGAGGACAATATTTTGCTTCAGAGCCGAATTTCCTGCTTTCAGCCAACCTACAGCTTACCACATCTGGTGTGTTCACACCAAAATAATCGTAGCCCAACGACAATACCACAAGCAACTTCAGTTGCCAAAGGCAACTTTACAGTGCAGCAGCATAAATGTCCCAATGGGGGTATCAACCTTTCATGCATCTCATGGGATACTCTAAACATGAGTTCAGTTAGTAGTTGGAGCTATTAAGCGTAGCTAAAGGCCATCTGAGTGAACCCCAAAAGAATTTATCAACATGCAACATACACAGCACTCTCTATCACCTTGTCCTATAGCCATACCATGCATGTAGTGAACAAATTGATGCCCTGCATTATTTCTTCTTAAGTGCTTCCTAATCCCTAGTAGAGAGGAACCGCACAAGAACCGGACTGGTTTTGTATAAGGCTGGTGATAGAAGTTATCTTGAATTCTCCTGCGTGCAATGTTTTTATTCCTCCCCGTAGAAATGCGCCCAAATGTGGTTTTGACAACTGGTGGATTATGGCATGTCTAATAACCCCCAAACTCTAGAAACGGAGATCTAGAGGGGTTGTTGGCAGCAAAAGAAAATGAATGGTTCTATTTAAGCATAGCTTATGCCGTTTTTCTTTGAATAAACTGCCAAAAGAACAAGATCGTGAGCTGTTACAAGAACAACGTAAAGAAGCTGTAGCTGTGATTTCTGTCAACCATTCAAAAAGGAAAAATATAGAAAGTGTAGGCAAGAGCTGATATCAGCCCAGTAGCTGTGACTCCAGGAGTGAAACTAACCTGAGATGAGTGTCCTGCAATCATTTATCAGCTGCCAGACAATAGCATCACATGTCTATCGTGACTGCTGATGTATTTATTAAAGCTGGGGACTCTCTGGTCACCTGTGGGCATTTAGTGGTGTTTTGGGCTTGAAGCACTTTACTTTTAGCCTCTTAAAATAAATAGTAACACAGCAGCTGCAATGTTAAATACACCAGTCTTTAGAATTACTGCTGGATTTTGAACCTGGCTCCCCCCAATTATTTATTTTAATCACAAATGGGAGAATAAAGGGAAGAGAGGTAGTGTTTAAGTCCCCAGTAAGTAATTTTTTGATGCCTCTCTTGATTGTAGAAGGAAGTGATAGGGGCAGCAGATCTGAATGTGTGAGGTAGAGCCAGATGCATCCTATTACATGGGCTGCTTTTAGAAATCTGGGGTTGTTTTCTTTCAGCCTAGGACTGCTGATAACTGGAGCTGTATGGAAGCAACTCGTATTCCCAGCACCTTGCTTCCCTTCAGCCCCTTCCAGTTGCTGCTATAGCAGCTTTTTGCTGAGCAGCGGTGGCAGAAGCAAAGTTGGAGGGTGACAGGATGGAGAAAATTTGACTGTTGTTCAGCATCCCCTTGCCTTGCTCTGTGGAGAGTGGAGGTATGTGTTGTGGAAAACAGCAGGTTTTGATTTGCAAAATCAGAAGCTTTTTGCCAGAGAACTGTCTAAAGGGCAAACCAGAGGGCAGCCAGCAGCAAAACTATTTTCTAGCTTCAAAGGTTCTCCTTTCAAAGGCCAGTTTAAATCCTTGAAGTATTAAGGCTGTGAAAACAAATCAAGAGAAGAATGGAATGAAATTGTTCTTACCAAAATAGCAAGCCAGGTTCGTACTCTTGGAAATAAAATTCACCAGAGGAGTGCAGAAGTTGCATTTCGCCCTGCTCTGGGGTGTTGAGCGAGGCAGTGCAGCTTGGGAAGTGCGGAATTACTGCACTCGGAGGGTGGTTGCTGCCAGAAGGGATCTACGGGAACTGGGGAGGAGCGCAAGCGTTTCCTTTAGTGGAGAGGTAAGAGGTGATGCTGTGGCCGGTCCCGTGGTGTGATTTAGCTGTATGAAACACATGGAGCAGCTGTGGTACCTTTGGATTTTACAATCAGCTCCTTGTTCAAACAGTCAGCCATAATTTGGTGTATACTGAAGAGAAGGAAGGATTTCTTTTAGTGATTTCTTTACCTGTGGAATTTAAGATTTTGCCTTCTTACACAGGCATGGTTTCCCCAGCTATTGTAAATAGCTAGCTTTGTTCCCTCCAACCTCACGTAACCTGTGAGAATCTTGTACTTATGAAAAACACTGAGTGGATGGTCCTGACCGCCAGAAATGGGAAGGGGAAGGGCAGGTAAAAATATCTCTATTGCTCTGTAACCATTTCTCACTCTTGGCCTCAAGGACCACACAACAGGCTGAGAAAAAATAATCCAGCACCAAAAGCTAGCTTACTTGAAGAATCTACACTTTTCCAAACATTTTTTTTTCTCTGACACTTCCCATTAATTTATTTTCAGCTCCTGTTATAAGGAATTTACATCAAAAACTCCGGAAACCACTTAATGCTGTTTAAAACATAATGCTTTAATGAATTATTGCTAAATGCGCCTTTATGTTTTTAAAGTATTTCCAATCCAGTTAATTAGCCAAGTTGGTTTTACATTACACGTGCTCATCACCACAATTCTGCTGAAAAGCCGTCATTGAATTAAATCGTGGTTACTTAATTCTCAGTCACAGGTGTGACCTTGGTTCACATTTATGTCTAACTCCTCCTAAAACACGTAATTTTTAGCATTTCAAAGACAGCTGTCTGACAGTGAGGAATGATGAATAACTCTCCCCTGCTCTCAAATGAAAAGCTGTTAATTACTATTATGTACTTTTAAACTGAAAATGCCAACTCCTCAGTCCTAGACAGATCCCAGGTGAAGAGCTAGTTGACGCCTCCACTGAGAGAACCATCAATCTAACCAACGTGTTTTCCTCTCCTTTGAACTTCTCAGCAGAAGAAAGGTGTTGCTGTTTTCACTTCGAAGCCACTTGCTGATTATCCTCAGAACTCGCTGCGGAGCTGAGATGGATGCAGGGGCGGCCGGCCTTTCCTACGTCGCTGTGTCCTGCCCTGAAGCGCACAGGTGCTATGCCACGCACAGCCCGACCTCCTCCAAATGCCAGCCAGGTCAGCCCCTTCCATTTGTTTTTTATCAGTGAAATTCAGCTTCGCTGGCATGACTCCTGCTTAATAGCTGTGCGCATTTTCGCACTGGGAAGAAATTGGAGAGAAATCCAGATTAAGCTGGCAGCCCAAATATTCTCGAGAGCCTTGGTAGGGAATAACTGTGTCCCATTTTGTTAAAAGTGATGGTGAAGGGACTGCTCATCTTTTCTTGACATTTTAAATATTTTTATTGGGAGTAATACATAAAAATTGCAGAAGTGCAGGAGTGTAGTTGAGGAGAATGATGACCTGTAATGCACAATGGCTGCTTTCGGTCTCTCAACTTCCACATTTTGAAGCAAGATGAACTCTTCAAGGGAATCCTTCCTGATATTCCTTTTCCCCAGTTTGTTCTTTCTTTCTTTCTTTTATATATAACCTAAAATAATGGGTTGTAATTGTTAATATAAGAACTTGTGCTGTGTAGAAGGTAGCAACAGGTTATTAGTTCTCAGCAAATGTAGTAGCCACTCAACCAGCCGTCCAAAAATGGTAGTTTAAAAGGAGTTTTGTAATGCATCTATAATCACAGAAGTGCTGGAGTTGGAAGGGAGTTCCATTTGGTCATCTTCTGTACCATACATAGCTCACTCGTTTTCGTGATGACTCACAGGATGGGGTTTACTCCAGCAGTGTCACCAGTGAAAGGGACATAAACCAGGCTTTGCAGCCTGTCTGTTGCGTAACTGCTCCTCCCAATTTTTTCCTGGTATTTATCACAGTTCTTTCTTTTTGCAGTTCACATCCACTACTACTTTTTTCCTGCCCGTTTACTAATGCAAGTGTTTTGGTCCTTTTACTCCTTGGGGTAACTGAATTTACTGAAACTCCTCAGTAGGAAATTCAGTCCCCTTTGGTGTCTCCAAGGAACAGAACAAAGTATTTAGATATGTATCTGAATCTCTTGAATATGCAAATGCTGTTTGAAATGTCTGTCCTTAAAATGCTGCTGGCTGCTTTTCAGGGCAGATCATAAATGCTGTAGAGCCTAGTATCTGCATTAGGCTCAGAGAAAGCCTAAACATAAATCACTCTTCTTTCCAACCACATCCTGAATGATTTTCATTGCTCCTTGCCTTTGCCTAATGGTTCCCCAAGCAACTTCCTTGGTACCTCATGCTAAAACAGTGATACAGAATTCTCCATACTGTACCCTACTATCTCCTATTTTTGCTCACTTGTGTGGAGACAGAAAAGAAAGAAGTAGCTGGGCCAAAAGTCCTGATCCCTAGAGTATCACTCAGATTTGTGTTCAGACTTTCATGAGAAGTTGCATCAGTTGATCTTCTTGTTGCTTCTCAGATGCTTGTCTCTTATAGCATGAAAATGGCAAGCCTCAAGTTACAAATTCTTTGTCAAAAGTCCTGCTGGTTTGGTTTTTTTAATGGTCTCCCGAGAAGCGTACTTCTCCAGAGTACAGCAGAACTGCTATATCCTTCTCGTGTCGAATATGGGAGATACTTCCACGTATTTTTGGCTTTTAAACAAATTTTTTATCAGTTTGATCACCTCTGAGTGCTGTAAAATCTGTCCCTTCAAGCCAAACAAACCCACCAGTAAATACAATTAGTGTGTTCTCTAATATACTTCCAAAAATGTCACGAAAAAGCCAAATGGCATTAGACAGATGAGTCTGCGAAGTGTTGACTGAAAAGTTCAAGTGACACGTTAACCACTAATTAATGCAGTTCATACTTGCAGTTTAGTCTCATTTTTGTTTAGTTTTCTTCCTGGGAATGTCACATGGAAACATGCAATGTCTTGCATGAGTGAAATTTTGGGCTCTGACTCGTGATCGTTGGTGATTAGTATTGCAGTGAGTCTAAAAAAAAATAGAAAAGTACTTCTTTCTCATTGTCTGTGCCACTCATTAGTTAAAATGCGTGTTGGACAGGGAGAAAAGAAAGGTTTATTGTACTTAATATAAATAGCAATGCTACTTAGCACACACAGCTGAGATTAGGAACCTCCCCCCTTGCCTGGGCTGGACTGGGGGAAACAAGATCGGAGATTGCTTCAGAGGAGGAAAGTAATCTAAACAGGCAAGACAAACTGGAATGGAGTGTCAAAATGACTTGCCTGATGTCACACGGCAGGTCAGTGACAGAGCTGGGACTACAGTGGTGGCAGATCATGAGCCTGTTTGGTTTTATTCCGGGGAACAGTGGGAAGGAAAACAAAACTGGTTTTTTATGGACCATGGTGTGTGTAGCTGTTTCACACAGGCAGTAGAAAATACGTGTAATTTATTCCTCCTTATAAACTCATTTAAAGCAGATTTTTTTGACAGTTTTCTTTATGACTTGAAAATATTTTAAATTAGGTTTTTGCCTTAAATTTGAGACATAGTTCCCCTTTTCTTCAAGTGGCAAAAAAATTTACCAAAAAAGAAGTGTGTTTGTAGTTGAAATGTTGATTTGCCAATCTTTATCCCTCCTTCAACCTCTCCATTAAAAGTGACGAAGTTTGAAGGAACCAGTACTTTATGTAAAAAAATGAACTACAAAAAGACAGGCAAGAGAAAATGAGCCCTTAAGTTCTAGCTTTAGTAAGATGCCTTCTGCTTGAATTTCAAGAACTGTGTATGAGATAGGTAGGATCTATTTTGGTACTTTTCAGTAGGGAAGAAGAAACTATAAGCAGGCTGCATCATCATGAAGCTTTATTTTGAAAAAATGGTTGTTCAAATAACGTCTTGAACTACTTCTATGAACGCCTGCAGTCCCAAGCACACTGCCAGGCACTCGCTTCAGAAGTCACTGTTTGCTTGGAGGAGGCTCCCCGGGATCAGAGATCCCAAGTTGCTTCAGAAGACAAGGCTTGGGCCTGCTGCGCGGGTCAGCCCGCAGGACTGAACGCTGAGGTGTGCGCCCTGCAGATGATGGCGGCCGGGCCAAGGCCTGTGGCCTTCCTCACCATCACGGCGTCTGCCCCCAGAAGAGAGCCCAGCCCAGGAAGAGGAGGCTGGAAGAGGCTCCTGGAGCCGATCTGTAGTTTATTTCTTGCTAAGGAAACGGAATAGACCACACAGACAGACCAGCAGTTTAGTCTGCTACTGCAGGGTACGGCTCTCCCTCAGGCCGAGGCCGATGGCCCTCGCCTTTGGCCCTCGTTCAGCGGAGCAGGTGCTCTCGGTCCTGCCTGTGCAGAAGTTGTTGGCTGCCGAGTGCTTGTGTCTAAACGCCAATGGGCCGAAAAGGCTGGAAAACGGGGGCCACTTTCCCCTGCCGAGCTCGGATTCGGGCTGCCCTGCCCCTCAGGCCCGGCCAC
>NW_010242199.1:4486-17478 GCF_000690775.1 Eurypyga helias | reverse complement strand
GTGAGAAAGCTCGCCCTAACCCTGAAGGGCAGTGCCTCAGCACTGCTCGGGCCTCTGCCCAGTCCTGAAATGCAAATATTTGCTGAATAAGATCTCACCGACTGGTGCAACAGACTCTGAGGGAACAGCTGAACTCGGTGGACTGGGGGGTGAATTTTTGATTCCTGGCTCTCTCCTGCTGACGCTGCCCGAGTTCTCGGAGACGTTCCCTCCTCAAATAAGCCGCTGCAGACACTGGGTCAGTTTGCCATCCAGGAGGGGACACGGGGAAGGAAGCCTGGGCAGGGCACCGTCGTGTGCAGTAGTCCATCCAACTCCTAGTTACATCAGAATAGAGCAGTATTAATGATTAAAATACCTTGTTCACAGTTATTTTAAGTACAAGTTTTAAGGGATAGTTCTCCCCTGGATGCAAGAGCTAGACACCCTTCATGATGTTTCATCACCATGGTGTGAAAAACAGACTTGTGCAACACAAAGGCCCCTGTGCGCTCCTCGCAGGTTTTCAGGTACTGCGAACAGCAGTCGGTACCGACAGTGCTAAAGGCAATGGGTCACCAGCAGGAGAAAAAAAAATGCACTCAATCTGAGATATACCTGCAAACAAGACTCTATTTTTAAATCACAACAGTGGTGTGAGAACCAGTGTTCAACTAAGTTAAAAAAATAGCCTTCTAGTCAGCAACACAATAAACATAGTTAAACCTCAGTAATTGGCTCCCCACAACTTACTTTTTTGTGTCATATTTGAAGGGTCTTACCAGTCTTGCCCTGCTCTATCTTTGAAATTACTTACAACAAAACTTGTCAAAGTAGAATCACTCCCCTATAATGTAAGTTCTTTGTTTAACCACAATCAGCACCAGGACCAAAAAACCCACTTTCGCTGTTTCTTTGCCCAACCTGACCAGATTATTACGGGGTTCAGGATCTTGCTGGAAATATGCAAATGATCTTTTAGCAGTGTTTTTCAAGTTAAAATGCTCAAATCAACAAACCTGTATTTGCAGCAGAAGGAGGATCCTTGTTAATCACTGGCAAATGTGAGGCAAAGAAATCCACAGCAATAGTAAAAAACCTAGTTTAAAAACTCTTTCCACAATTCCCATTACTATACTATGAGACATGTATGATTAATCCCATTTAGAGAAAGCTAGAATCTTTGTTTTCTATTCAGTGCTCGAAGTTATTTCTTCTGTTAACATATGGCAAGACTGTATGTCATAACTTTAGAATGAACCTTCCTGCCTTACTTTCTCTTGTCTTCCACTAATGCCTCAGAAGTATTTGAGCAATCAGTTTAAGCAATCCCTCCTGTTGTGTTTTCAATTCCAGACATATTGTGTATGTACTCTGAGGCACAGAGTGACCAAAGCCAAATTAAATTACTTTCCCTCCATTGTCAGTAAGGGCTTTCTTGTATAGAAGTTTCAGGAAAAAAATAGCCTTTGATTATCTATCAGATTCTGCTTAATAATAGATATGTTCAGCTTTATTCCATGTCATCTGATAAAGAGCTGTATTTCCAAAAGGAGCTAAAGGATAACAACCTGGCACTGTCTTTACCTCTGTTTATTTTTGTCCACATACTGTTAAGCAAGATCTTGCCATGAAGTCATGCAAAAGCCAAGTCTTGGCTTTTTTAAAATTGTGTCTTGCCTTGCTGGCACAGCAGAGAAAAATTTCATATTCAAAATGTAAATTCCCTGGTGCCCAGTAGAAATGGATACATTTGAAGAGTGAAATACAGTGTGTTTCCCTCAGCCAATGGCCCTTCTCTCAAATGTTAATGGACTTTTTAAAGGCTGGTGTTATGTTTATACACTTTCCTTGCCACAATGGCCACATAAATATTAAACAAGCAAACCAAAATGCTCAGAAATCAAAAGTGTAAGTCGGCAGTATGTGTAGCTGAGAGCACCAACTGCTGCACAGTATTATTTTCCATTACCTTATTGTATCACACAACGTCAAAATGATACTCTTGAACAAGACAATACTGTAAAGCTTATCCTTGTACAGATGGTTGTCATGACCACAATTCAGTAAGGATGGAAAATTAAGTCCCAGGCCATTTTCTCTGCATTGTTTGAGCATGAGAACAGCAAAGAACCTCACCTGGGATCTTCCTATCATAAATCAAGATAAATATGGTACATCTATATTTATATAAACATAATGATTAGTGAGACAATGCACATATGCTGCATTTATTACAGATCAACTCAGAAAAGAATTTTCAATTTCAAAATCTAAAGAATAGGCAAGTGATGTTATAAAATATAAAGAATTCTGTATTAATTGTCTTACAACTAGCTACCAATTGTTACCATAAAATTACAGTACTTTTTCTATCTCTATACTAAGATAAAAATATCCCTGAAAACATTTTAAAATAGAAATCTTTAAATATTTTTCTAGATAGACAAGAATATGAATATTTTTTCATCCTTTTCATCTATTTATCAACAATACAGAGGAAAAGAAATTAATATTACTACCTGTAAGGTACCCTTATATTGGTCTTCACATAGAAACACTTTTTTTCTACTACAAGCACTTTGCCATTTCCATCTTTTTCATCTTCTCAGAGATCAGGAAATCATTAAAAAAATCTGCCCTATACTCCATCATCTTGTTGTGAATGTCAGGATCTTGTTTGATAAAGTCCTAAACTATAAATATCCTTTTAAATATGTTCACTATCATGGTCACTGTTGACCCAATTTACCCAGTCAAATACTATGTTTCTGTTAAATTCAGTGTATAGAAAAACAACTTATTTGCCCCAATTATCCTAAGCAATTATTTCTTAATTCTTACCTCCTTGATATTTAACGATCTACTGCTTGTAAGTTTTAAAGATAGAATGTTATGAGAGTATTGCAGTCCTATTTTTGACTGTAAGTCTCTAATGTGCTTCTGTAACACATGCATTAAACATCAATTACTGCGTGGGTTGGTATATGATCTGTTTGTATCACAATCTTTATTAGCCTTTAAACTAAGTCACATTTAAACTTGACAAACATTAGAAGGTGGTTTACCTTCTAAAAAGTAACATGTAGGAATCCAACTCTGTTCTTTAAATCCTTCCCTGGCACTACTACTCAAATCACCAAAGACTCTTGAAAAAACCCCCAAAAACGTGAGTGTTAGCTTTGCATCTAGTAACAGACACTTCAGATGCTTGAAAAAAATGTCAAACGAGCTGCAACTTAAAAGATCCTTAATACCTGATTTACTTAAAATTTTATTCCAGATGTATAACCTTTCTGAAATTACTTGTAAAGTATGTCAGGATTTTGTGTGACTGAGTGGTCTTTGGTAGTTGGATAGATAGTTCTTCAGGTGTTCTATAGCTCACCATTCAAATCACTTAGAAGCTATTAAATGTTTACATAATTCTAATGTAAGACCTCAGATATTCCTAATTTGCAGTTCATGCCCTGCCATGGCTGAAATCTTTGTTTGCTGGAAGTGACTGAACAAGAAGCAATCCCTCAGTTCATGTATGTATAACAGTGCAAAAAATAAAACTTGGAATAGACTGAGTATTCAAGGACTGAAATAGTAAGAGCTTGAGATAGAGTGTTTCTACATTATTTACAACATCTTTGAGGATGCTGGCTAAAGACTGGGAAAGGCTTTTATTGTGAGAGCGTACGTAGCTTACATCTATCTTACTTATACTAATGCTTTCTTTGTGCCTAAGGACACTGAATGAGGTCCAAAGGGGAAAAAATAGGTGCTTGTCTAGGTTTGGCCTTGCTGAGGGTGCTTCTGTATGAGTTACTGTGTTCTTCCTGGTTCCAACCTCTACTCCACTCTCATGAGACCCCAGGTGGAGCATCCAGCTCTGGGGCCCTCAACATCAGAAGGATTTCAGCTGGTTGGAGCGAGTCCAGAGGAGGCCACGCAGATGCTCAGAGGGCTGGAGCCCCTCTGCCATGGGGACAGGCTGAGAGTTGGGCTTGTTCAACCTGGAGAAGAGAAGGCTCCGGGGAGACCTTATTGCAGCCTTACAGTGCCTGAAGGGGCTACAAGGAAGCTGGGGAGGGACATTTTACAAGGTCTGTAGTGACAGGACAAGGGGTAATGTGCTTAAATTGAAAGCAGGTAATTTTAGATTAGATAGAAGAAAGAAATTCTTCATGGAGGGGGTGGTGAAGCACTGGAACAGGTTGCCCTGAGAAGCTGTGGATGCCCCATCCGTGGATGTGTTCGAGGCCAGGCTGGATGTGGCTTTGAGCAACCTGGTCTAGTGGAAGGTGTCCCTGCCCATGGCAGGGGGGTTGGAACTAGATGGTCTTTAAGGTCCCTTCCAACCTAAACCATTCTAGGATTCTTTAATGTCTTTCTTTATTGAAGACTTATGTGCATATGTAGCATTATTTTAGATCCAGAAAATAGCTGTGAGAGAACTGCAGCTTATTACTGTTCTAGTTAGTGGGAATTTTATGAAGGTATGCAAGCACAGTCCTGAGTAATCTGTCTTCCTGTGTTTTTCTTGTGAGACCAGTGCATAAAAATATGAGCTCATAACTCAGAGCTGGAATTTAAGAGAGGTTTACTACTCTCTCTGCACTGTCATTCTGCTGCCACGGCCAAATAATCACCTCCTTTCAGAAAACAAACAGCTGCCAAGATTTGAAATTTTGGTTAATTGTCTGGATCAGAAAGAGGTTCTGGTTCCAAAACTCCCTGAGAAATCAGTCGTTCAGTGGTGTGATGCATTCCTTCCCCTACTCTCAGATCAAATCTGAAAGCAGTTACTGAGGCTCTGAACTAATTTTAACTGATGCTAAAATGCACAGTCAGCATTTCAGAGTTAAAGCCTAAGCAATTATTTTATTTATTCACTTTAGCTCTGTTCAGTGAATTTGCAAAACTAATTGCAGTGTCAAATACTTCACATCCTGCTGGGTTGTATCATAACTTCTTGAAGACTGTGGCATCATACAGTTTTATGGCAAGGTTTTGTCCATCAGCATCTGTACTCCTCTGTGGACTGTAAAAATGTCTGCTAGAGCAGAATTTCCAGCTCTTGTGTGGTTAAATTTTGTGGCAGTACAGACCAGACTTACCTCTTAACTCTAAACTGAGGTAAAAAAATGTTTAACAGCCCCTCAGGACATAGTTACATGGCAGAATATTGCTGTTTCATCTGCAGTGAAAAATCTGTTCTGGACATCAGTCTGGCCTGAGGGAGAATTAGTACAGCATTCTTTCTGCTCTCCCACCACCTGGAATGCAGTATGGGCCTTCTCACAAGCTTTCAGCAGACCTGCCAAGTCCCACTCAGACGGAAAGTCCCTCGCTTCTCTTATTTTCCTTCCCCCCCTCCCAATACCATCTCTTTGATGAATATAGAGACAAAATACTTCTGAACAGTGCAGCAGGACAGGATCCTGCTAACACCGCTGTTTGCAGGCCGGTCAATTCAGCGGCAGGGCTGGAGATCAGGCAGTAGGCCTTTCTGTAGCGGCTGCCGTGAATGGTTCCAGGCTGACCGACTGGCTAAATCATCAGTTCCACGCCTCATTGGTTCGCTGCTTATCAATTAATGATGCTGTTACATTTATTAACTTTGCTATGCTTAAGTAAAAGGCGCATTCTAAGTATCATTGTTTAGGCTAATCCAAATGTCATAGGTACTCTCTGACATATATTTTCATCTTTCCACAGTGAGGCCAAGTTACCTCAGCCCGAAAGCCCAGATTCTGTTCTAACAGTGTTGCTTATCTGCATTCAGCTGAAAGTGATACAGAAACAGGATCAAAATCATTCTCATTACTTAAGCCATTCATTTTCTGTTTTGATATTTTGACATCCTCCACACTGACATCCCCACCTCTGCAGTCCTGACTGTATCCCTAAAATCTGGGTCTGGCAGGACAGGCAGGGATTTTTTTTGCTTGTTCTGGGTTTTGGTTTGGTTTGGTTTGGTTTGGTTTGGTTTTTGCTCGTATGTTTGTTTGATGCTATGTGCTTTTGTGGTGAGATAAAAATCAATGTAAAACCAAAGCAACAGTATGTTCACTTGCAACATCATCAGGCTGCAAAAGCATACTGTAAACCAGATTGTGCCTCAGTAGAATGGTGACATTCTTATAATGTATCAATAAAAAAGTAGGAAAAAATAGTCTTAACAACATATATAGAATAGCTATATTTCTACTATATTAATATAGTTAAAATAGTAAAATCTGAGTTTATGGCACAGATGTAGTTACCAGATAGCTAAACTTAAGAAGATGGGCTTGGGAGCAGTGTGGGGATGTGGCACATGCACACAGCCAGCTGAGTGGTCCCCTGCCCTGGGTTTTGCAGCTAGGTGGAAATGTGAATTTTGCAAAGCAGCTAATCTGAGCTACGGGCTGGCAGTCCCACTGCTTTCCTTCCAGCATGCTGCCAGGGCTACCCTGGAGCCCACTTGTGTGCTCCTCTGACATTACAGCGACCTGCTTCCTAGCACTACGTAGTCTAAACTGACCTCACAACAGTGGTAAATCATTTTCTGCTGTTCCAGTCCCCTGAGCCTACTCCTCACAGAGGCATGGGAGGGCTGGACCCAAGGAGGGGTGGGGGGAGTCAAGCTCCAGCAAGGGGCTGCACGTCTTCTCTGCAGTTGTATCTGAGGGTACAGTTTCCTGACCCAGCCAAACTTGTCTGACAGCTGTTGCCATCAAAGGTTGCACTCGCTTCTGCTCAGGGGGCTGCTGATGTCTGCTGTGGTGGTTCTCCCCTATGCCAGGAGCCACGCAGATGTGGCAGGTCAGCGAGCTGCTCCAACTGAAAAACATTACTTTTATGCATCTATCTATATCTAACACATATATGTATGTATAAAAATGGGTTCATTTTCAGATCGATCAGCTAGCAGTAACTTCAGGAGTCCAGGAGCTGACAGTACGTATATGTTGAGGAAGGAGTACAGAACCAAGGTAGCAGAAGAAGCAATAAAAATACTCATTTTAGAAAATGGAAATGCAAAGAGAAAAGGCTTATTTCTTCATCTGTTCCAGTTATAGAATGAAACGTCTACAACAAACCAACAGGGAAACATAAACTAACCTTCAGTTTGACCCCACAGACTGCCATCTCTCTTTCAGATGGTCAAATGTACGTTCCATGGTCATGGGCAGCTCATGAAGTGACAGCTGAAATACTTCTGATTATGGGACAAGTATGCTGCTTCTTGAGTCAGGAAAGCAGAAGTGTGCCAAGCTGTGCTGCCAGGCTGACATGCTGGTCCTGTGAATTCATTGATACTGAAAAGTATCATGTGATGCCCTCAGCCCAGCTGGAATTTCCAACTTGGGCAGCAGTGGTGGCCGAACAGGGGTCTTGATGGCTCTGTTGTGTTCCATTACAGCAAATCAAAGTCCTTCTGCCATGACAAATTCTTCTGCCCATGACAAATGCAAAGGGGAATATCCAGACCTGCCATAAGCGGATGTAAAGACAACTGCAGGAGGAGAAAGCCCACATTCAAGGGGCTTGCCTACATGAAAACATCTTAAAAAGCTGGGTCAAATTAAACTTATGAAGATAGTACACAAAAGAGAAAGTGTACTAAGCATGTGTTAGGATTATCTAATTCAGAAGGAGGTTTGCTATAGTTTAATTCTCATTCAAATTACAACTGCCTATTGTCAGTTTGTCTCTCCCAGGACCAACTGTCTCACATTTCTCAGGTAGGAATGATTCTAGAGCCTTACTTGCCAAGGACTGGAGGAAATGCAGGCAAGCATTAACAAGACACGGTGCTAGCATGCAGGTCATTGCTAAAAGTAGAACTGATTGTCTTTTGCCCTGCCTGGAATTCAGCAAACAGACCAAGAGGTCAAGCAGTGATGGCCTCGAAGGACTTCTCATTTACTGCAGGTTCTAAGATGTAAAACGTCTGTGACAGTGCTATCATACTAGAAAAGATATAATGCTGTATTGTATTACTGGTGTGATTTAATTACCAGCGGAATAGCCTGTGGTGAAAAGGGCATCCTTACTTGCTAGACCTGTAAATCCAGGTCTTATTTAAAAACATTTTTAAACAGAAACAGCAAATTTAGTATGAATTAATCAGTGGTTGAATATGTGATTTTCTTCGGTTTAGAATCCACTTTGAACCAAATACAGTGGCTGGGAAGAGGGATGGGAAAAAAAAAGAGATA
Organism: Eurypyga helias; assembly: GCF_000690775.1. NCBI lineage: Eukaryota > Metazoa > Chordata > Aves > Eurypygiformes > Eurypygidae > Eurypyga > Eurypyga helias. Next base: position 9,301 of record NW_010242199.1, on the reverse strand, counting down.
GAAAACTTGTGTGGTTTGCACTTTGTTCTGGTTTTAAATTAAAACAAATTGTAACCATCGATTTCTGACATGTGGGAAATAATAGTTGTGTATAGAGTTTGACTTGATGTAAAACTGGACATAAACCTATATCCTCAGTTGTGTAAATGAGTCCAGGTTCAAGCAATACTGTGCAGAAGTGTTTTTATGTGGACAGTTGCGGGATATGAACAGGAAGCTGGGATAAAGCATAGGTAAAGGGAGTTCAGCTTGGATGACAGCATACGGTAAGTCTGTTTGTTTGTATATACAGAGACAGTCACAAAATAATTTGCTTGAAAGCTCTGCAAATCTCAAACCAAAGCTGACCTAAACTGTAAGTTATTTAGTACATATCTTGACAAAACACAAAATAATATTTATTTTCTATTTTATTATTGTATTTGTATTATACTGTATATATCTGTATTCATCTGAAATAGTTTCAAAGAAATGGCACTATGAGAAATATGACTGCACTGACCTGTTAACTCTTATTAAAGGTGTAAAAGTGTAACAAAATCTCTCTGTGTTCTCAAGGAACTGTTCAGTTCACATCACCTACTACTAATATTTTTGCAGGTATACTCCCAAATCATATAATCCTAGAATGGTTTGGGTTTGAAGGGACCTTGAAGATCATCTAGTTCCACCCCCCCTGCCATGGGCAGGGACACCTTCCTCTAGACCAGGTTGCTCAAAGCCTCGTCCAGCCTGGCCTTGAACACTTCCAGGGATGGGGCATCCACAGCTTCTCTGGGCAACCTGTTCCAGTGCCTCACCACCCTCTCCGGGAAGAATTTCTTCCTGATATCTAATCTAAACCTCCCCACTTTCAATTTAAACCCGTTAGCCCTTGTCCTGTCACTACAGGCCCTTGTAAAAAGTCCCCCCCAGCTTCCTTGTAGCCCCTTCAGGTACTGGAAGGTGCTATAAGGTCTCCCCGGAGCCTTCTCTTCTCCAGGCTGAACAAGCCCACCTCTCTCAGCCTGTCCCCATAGCAGAGGTGCTCCAGCCCTCTGAGCATCTTCGTGGCCTCCTCTGGACTCGCTCCAACTGGTCAATATCCTCCTTATTGTGAAGGCCCCAGAGCTGGACACAAGTATTCCAGGTGGGGTCTCACAAGAGCAGAGTAGAGGGGGAGAATCACCTCCCTTGACCTGCTGGCCACACTTCTGATGCAACCCAGGATACGGTTGGCTTTCTGGGCTGCCAGCGCACACTGCCGGCTCATGTCTTGCACTTGGCCTTGTGGAACTCCATGATGTTGGCAGTGGTCAGCCCCTCCAGCCCGTCCCAGTACCTCTGGATGGTCCAGTGTGTCGACCGCACCACACAGCTTGGTGTCATCAGCAAACTTGCTGAGGGTGCACTCAATCCCATCATCCATGTCACTGACAAAGATGTTAAACAGCACCGGTCCCAACACCGACCCCTGAGGAATGCTGCTCATTACTGCTCTCCACTCAGACATGGAGCCGTTGACCACAACTTTCTGAGTGCGACCATCAAGCCAGTTCCTTATCCACTGAGTGGTCCATCCATCAAATCCATGCCTCTCCAATTTAGAAACAAGGATGTCACATGGGATTGTGTCAAACACTTTGCACAAGATGACATCAGTTGCCCTTCCTTTATCCACCAAGGTTGTGACCCCATCGTAGGGTCTCAAGCTCAGATTGGTTTTGTGGGTTAGAAATGTGGGTTTGTGGATTAAATCTCCTTCTGTGCAGCTACGTTATAATACAAAAAATCTAGAAATAGTCTGATTGCCTGTCAGAAGAAAATGCTTGACCTGATTGGTCAAAAGAAAATGCTTTAGCTGCTACAACTTCTGTCTGGGTGTGATGGTGGTGTCATTTGAATGCCCTGTTTGGAAAGAGGGCTCTGAGCCTACGTACAATGGGAACTCAGGGCATGCACAGCAGTTGCACTGTTCAGCATAATGACACTGAATATATTCAGTTTATCACAGAAGACATATTTTTAATGAGTTTCTTGTGAGCTAAAAAATGCTTTCATTAACTGCAATAGTTTATTCTTTATACATTTAGACAAATTATATCTATTTTAAATAAAATTAATTGTATATAAAATGCAGAAAATGCAGCCTTGGTGTCTTTTAAAGGAAAGACAAGGAATCAAATAGCAGGATTTCTGATGTAGAGTCATACAGAGCAATCTTAAAATACATCTTTGAGGCCTATGTTCTTACAGATACCATATAATGAAATAACAAAATCACTCTAGTTGCAGTTCCACGATACATTTTCTTTAGCAGTCGAGGTGGTTTAAGAAGTTCCCACCACAAACTCCTTCTCAAGCACTCTCCATGCACCCTTAGTGCAGGCAAAAACTGTTTGTTCAGCTGTGCTGTCAATTTCCTCACAAACAACCTGGGTTAAAAATAACCTCTAATTAAATGTAATTGAATAATATTGATAGTCTAGGTTATAAAACTGTCTCAAAACAGTTTTATCCAGATTGGGGGCTAGGGGGAGGAGAGGGGCATGGAGTGGGGAGCAGACTGTGCTGCAGAAATAATATGAGCTGGGTGGGGGGAGGGGAAAAATAACTTCTGTTATGAACTTCATTGTTGCTGAAAAAGCATGTGGCAGAAGTGGTCAGTGAGAGCTGCAGCACTGTGCAGAGCCAGGCTTGCAGAGCCTTGCAGGAACCAGGCATAAACCTAATTTGACAAGATTCATATATAGTATATTGATATGATGTAGTCAATCTATGACTGCAGTGATATTTATCTCCCCAAAGTTAAATGAAGCATATAGATAACTATAATACTGTCTACTATATTAGCATAAGCCTGATTGTTTACTTGAAGGGATTTAAACTGTTACTGCTCCAAATTGCCTTTGTCATTCAATTAGGGAAAAACAACCACCTTTAGAAATGCTGTAACCTAGTAAATATTGTGTTGTCATTCATTTATTAGTTTGCATAGACGGATCAAAAACATCTGTTGTTCAGAAATGTGTGTATTACATAGAGAAGAATACAAAGAATGTATTTTAGACTACTGAATTTATTCTGCTTGGGTATTTTTAATGGCTGTAAGAATATTTGTGTGTGAATGCAGTTCTATACTTCGCTTAAAACAGGCTTTTTGCTTCTAAAAATCATTCCAAGTATAAAATAGTTTTACTTTATTCAAGTAATTTTATTTATAGTGGGAATTGCTGCTAAGCACTATAGAATTTTAGATACTGACAACTTTAAAATAATTCAATCAATACCTTATCCCTACTGGGATATTTTCTATCAACAATACCACAGTACTTTATAGAAAGTAGGCTACAGGAATTAATTAATGTACAATCAATACACTGCCTACTCTAGGGATCGAAAAACGCATCTGCTCTGTGCCAGGAATATATTTGACTGGCTGGCTGTTTGTTTTGTTGTTTATTTAAAGGGAAGTGAAAACTGTTTTATCTAGAAAAAAACAGTGGTGAACACTAAGTAGATCAACTGTATATATAGTTCCTTAACAGCTGTTTCCTTCATAAGGGGTGATAAGCTTTTTAAGAAAGTTCATGTATTACAAATTACCTCAGAATTACTAATAATATGAAAAAAAATATTTAGACCTAAAAAATTTATAATTCTTACAATTAGAGGTTTCCTAAAGGGAAATGTTTATTTCCTAAAGATTTCTGCTAATTGTTACTGCTTTTCCAGGGTGCTGTCAGGATCCTCTAACAATTCATTAAAAATATTTTCTGCATTTCACCTATAGAGATTTTGAATGTAGCTAAACAAGTATTACATTTTGAGTAATTTTTGCCAATAGCACAAAGACTGACTGATAAGGCATGCCGGTACATTGTATTAATTCTTGCATACAGGGCCAGATTCTCAGCTTCTCTAAAGCCTGTGAACTGAAGCAGATCTACTTCTGTATGATTTAAGGCCTGAAGGAATGATTAGTTCAGTTCACATTCCTGTGTAACACAATGATTCATTCACTCTGCCCAACAAATCACTGGGCTGGAGTATGTATTTTAAGGAGAGATCAGGTTTAGGGCTGATTTGAAGAGCTTTTCTTTTTATCCCCTTCTAAGCAGTTCCTGCTTCTGCTTCTTCCAAATGCCAAGCTATTCCTGCATTTCTGAATATGACTGTCTTGTCAGTAGCAGGCAAAATCAATCTGGAGAACTGAACTTTTTTCTTTTGCTGGGTTATTTTTAATTCCGGTCCAGCAAACAGTTCACCATTCCCCATTCAACAGTTGCATGGCAGAAGAGAAGGAACAGCATGGGAGTAGGTGTAAGTAGTAGAGGACAAGAGAGTCAAGGGCTTCACACAGCAGCTCTGTTAGCTGTAGTTTTTCTTCTGCCCATTTTCCTCCTCCGTACCACAGCTGGCAGAAGGCAGGGCGTATCTGTACCTCACTAGCTGAGGTTCACAGTCTACATTTTGGTGTGGACTGACATTCACAGGCAATTAAAGCAAATATGTTAGACTGTGAACTGAAAGGGTCCTGTTGTAGAAATGTCCTCTGGCAGAGGGGATGGCAAGACAGCTGGGAGTAGCAATGCATTAAACCATTGCAGCTGTTTTCCTCATTGCGCTTAAGTCACACCTCTTAATTAAGCAGACCACATGTTGAAAAATACACTACCGCGTTAGGTAATTCGTTCCAAGACTACACTTCCTTAAGAGTTAAAAATGAACATCATCTTTCTGAATTGAATTCTGCTGACATCTCATCATTGCCCTTCTTACGTCAGCGTCTACTAGCTTCAGTACTGGAATTTAGTATTTAGAATCTAAGCAGGA
>NW_010242199.1:0-4455 GCF_000690775.1 Eurypyga helias | reverse complement strand
GAACTTGATGTTTCCTAGCACTCCAAGCTACCTTATAAAGTAAGGAAAAAGGTGGAAGTGCTAATTCAGGGAAAGAAGTTTTGAGAAAATTAAGAAAATGCCAGCTAAACAATTAATCTTTATGGGAAAGTCCATAAATAGGAAGACTCTAATATTCCAATTATAAAAATGTTTTGGATTTTTAACAGATGACTACCATGACCATAAGATAACCAGAACAAATAATTACTTGCGTAGTGTGAACAGAAGTTCATAGTAGATTATAACTTTATTTTGCAACTAATTCAAAGAAGGAAACAGGTTGGATAATTAAGCAAAATAACCATGTTGAAAGCTGGGTACATTTTAAAAATCATTAGGCAAAAAAGTTGTCTGAAAAGGACAAAATTATTTCCAAACCAGAAATAGATTAATGCTAGCAAGTGTACCTTGGCCATTCATTTTACCATATAACCTCAGTTAATCTTGAGTAAAATTCTTGAACTTCATAACTCTAGCAACTAATAGAGGAAATAGAAAGTACAAGTGCATACAAAAGGAAACTCAATTTTATTGGTTGGTTGAATCTTAACTGTGTTGTCTTTGTCAACTTTGAAACAATGAGAACACAAATGCGACCTGTTGTTCAGCATTTGCTTGCAACTGACCGTTAATGAGGTAATGACTACCTTCCAGTGTTTTCTTCTGGGCAGCGTATTTTTGGAGTTTCCTCAGTCCTTTAACGTATAAAGGACTGTAATATATAAAGCTTTCTATTTGGAATTTATGAAGACCTATTTAATCTACGCATGTTATGTTACTGAAACCTATTAACTGTAATATTTTCTAGTACATTTTGAATTTTAAACAATATAGCAGAAAAAAACAGTAGCCATTGTGTCTCTCAAAGTAAAGACTTGCACCCAAAATTAATCAGCATCTCTGAATGTTTAATAATAGTTGGATCTAATCCCAGTCAAGAGCTAGAAGTGTCACATGCATTTGTCATTTATCTGACTGTATTAAAACACAATTTTTTATATAGATATGTTTAAATAAAATAAAAGTTTCAGTGGTTACAAACAGCAACTTTACTCTGGTGTAAATTTACTGATGAAAGGAATTGCACTGCCTCTAACCTAACTCTGAGGAAAAAAGAATTAAAATTAGTTTTCAGTTCACATAGTAGATGCAGTTCTTTATACAACAGAAAGGGTTGTGCCAACCCAGGGGAGAAAGTAGTCACCAATGGCAAGAGAAGAAGGTGACACCATTTGCTTCTGGAGTACGGTGGATTTATGTGACATTAAAGTGACCATATAAATAACAGCCCTAGGAATGAACCTGCTGACTAGAAGAGTCTGTTTCCTCAAATAGATTAATGATTTGTTTACAACAAGTTGAGCCACAAGGGAATCTTTAACAGGCTTTGTCTGCTTTCTGGATAAGAGATAGCTCCACCTATTAATGCACTAAAAGCATTAGCATTTTTATGAATTTGAATGTGATAGGAAATATCTATTACGATAACATTAAAGTTAACACACTGATTAAATCAGAGTTCACAGAAAGTTGCAGGAAGGGAAGGAAATAGAATCTCACTGTAAAGGGAACACGAGGGAAATTTTAGGTCTAAAGGTTGGATGTGTCCCCACATCTTCATTCTCTTCCACAAAGACAAGCCTAAGGAAGTAGGGTCTGTATAAAAATAGACTCACAGACAGGTCTTTTAGCAAGCACCTTGGTAGCTGAGTAATATGAAGAGAGAGGAACCTCTAAATTTTTGTAGACTATTTTAGGAGATGCAGGTAGTTTTATTTTAAATCATTGTCACTTTGTATATTGTCTAAATATGTTTACTTAAAGCAATTACAAACCAAGGTAATTGGCAAATACTAAGGCATTCCATTTCTACTGGTGCTGTAATACTTTAAAACTGTGGTCCTGTCTGGGATCACAGAATATTTTTTTAGACATTTCCAAAGAATAAGAGCACTACTAGTCCAGGAAGCCATGCTAGGCAGACTGAAAATTGGTAAAGCTGCTGTGAAGTCTTGTGATTATTAGCATTAGCCAGAGGCTCCCTGCATCTAATACAATGGCAGGGGGAGTGCGTAAAACCTCAGGATTTCTCATGGAGTCTCTTATGACAGCATTTGAGTTAAATCCCTATGTGGGTGCAGCTGCTTTAAATCACTGTGTAAGAAGCAAGTCCAGCACCATTGCAAGTCCATAACCATTGCAAAGTTAATGTTTAGCTTTTGTTCAATGTTAAAACGTGTATTAATTGCTCAAGTAGCACAGACCTTCCTTCAAAAGAAATTGGATAAAATTCCTTATTATAAAGGTGCACATTATACTGAGTATCTTGAAGAATTCAGATTCTTCTCTGTAGTTTTCCATTCACCTCGTTAGTCTCATATTTTCATTCATTGTATGTCCAGAATTCCTACACACTTCAGCACATGTAACTGCTTTTAGGTTTTCCTGAGTTACTCTTAGTATATAATAAGCTCCAAATTGCCATAGAACTGAAGGTGAAGGTAGGAAGGTATTAAAAAAACATATTTACCTTTTGACACCGTAAGTGGCAAACACTGCACTTGCATAATCAGCAGTTGATTTCTATCTCACACACAAACTCTGCATCACTAGAATAATAACACTCAGTGTTGATATAGCTGGATAGGAAAGTTAAATAGTAACAGGTAGCAATAAATCAGCATAACCTTTATTGCTTGAGCATTAAGATATACCGAAGTTTTGGCACTGGCATACAAAAATGGATCATGTGTGAACTGCAGAATGGAAAGGCATGAGTGAATTCAGAGGCTGTACCGTAAATAACACATCAGTATGATTTATGTTCTCAGTTGCTCTTTGCATCTGCCACCTGGGTATTTAAGAATATTCCTTTGGTTTTGCACACCCACAGAATGCCAAGTCAGTGCGTGTTACATCTTTTCTGTTACTGTTCTGGCTTGCGTGGCCTAGCTTTTCATGGGAGCAGCCTCTACTGAGGCTTAACCGGTAATTCTGCATTTAATGGGTAGCTGAAAAAGACTGAAATGGCCGTACTTCTTAGCATTTAGCAAAGGCTGGGCACAGGGAGTACTTGAAGAAGAACTAAATACTATAGTGCTGAAATAAAGCACCTGTTCTCACAGATGACTAAGATGGCATGTACTAAGTGAAAAATATATCCCCTAATGAACATATGCCAGGAAATGTTTGGATCCAGATGTAACAGGAATTAAACATTTAAATACTTGCCTGCCATATGGGAGACCCACATTTCACTATTACTCCCAGCCTGTCATTGCAAGAGCTGACATACAGCATTGCATGAAATAATGGCTTGAGATTATTCAGCAAAACCTCTAAATATTTGCGCTGTGGTTTCCTCTTGTGTTGCCTTTCCATTTCATGCCCATAATGCAGCTAAACTTCGTGCAAACCACTGAACTGTAGAGGGAGGCGATGCAGAAAGCGTAGCCATCCGGGCCTGCCTGAATAGAAAGAGAAGAAAACATCCTTACTGTGAGGGTCACTGGCTGTTATTAAAGCCAGGACTGCTTTTACAGGACTGCCAAATCTTACTAATTTTCAGATTTATACTTCAGGGTGACTCTGGCAGTGATTATATTATTCAAAAAGCAGTTGCAGACTGTTCTTGAATCTTTAAATTCTACAGAGTTTTAATATGCTGTGGGCGCCTAACATTTGGTTTCCAGATACACATTTTTCCTTAAGACTAAACCCTGCCAAAAATATGTAACTTATTCTTCCAGTAGTATTTTTGTGACCTTCCAGTCAAAGCAGCCTCCTTTGGTAAGTGCACTTTACACCAAAAGCCGTAACATGCTGTGTTCGTCTCTTCATTATTTTTATCCCCACACCATGGCGTATCCTTTTACCCAAAGTCTTGCAGTCAAAAAGCATCCAAAAAGGAGAATCACAGGTTCCGACCTCAACTCTGCTAAAGACGTTGCGTAAAAGTCACAATCAAGTCATAAATACAAGAAGGCAGAACAAACCCAAAACGGTACGTAAGAAAGGACGATTTTGTTTGAAGTTAACAGCGTTTCCACCAATTTCCACTGGGCTTGGAGCGCTCACAGCGCGTGAAGCGCTCAGAGATCCTCTGGTGAAGCAGCAACTGGTGATTTTTTCGCCGCTTCATGAGATTCACGTCCCTGATCTGTGTGAACACGGGCCCAGGCAAACGCTACCTCCTTATTTTGGAGGAAATACGCTTTCTAGACTGTAGCAGGCCCGCAAGACTGTAGCAGCCCCGCAGCTGTTTTTAATAGCCTGGCCAGTGAATGACAGGAGCCTGTTTGCAATCTATGAGACACGTTATTTATTAACTGACTTCTTCGTAATTGTCCCCAGACAGGGCCCAAGCCCCTTCTGGCTCACGGGAGCACTGAGGGGAACTCGGGGGTGCCTCTCGACTCGACGAGCCCCATTCCT
>NW_010242198.1:6526-7747 GCF_000690775.1 Eurypyga helias | reverse complement strand
GCTCTCCAGGGAGAGAGCGTGGACCTGAGGGCTCTTGAGCAGGGAAAGCATGCAGGGCAGCGCCCTTGTGCTGGGCTTCTTTCACCTGATGCTCTCTGTGCCCCGGCAGGAGGAGATGGTGTTTTATTACTACAGCAACAAGAGCATCCCTGTGGGCCGTTTCCGGAGTGGCAGGGGGACACGTCCCGCTGGGATGGCTCTATCCAGCTGCAGGACGGCCAGGTGAATGACAGCGGCACGTACGTGTGTGAGATCCGGCTGCTCCAGTGCAGCAGCATCTTCAAGAACCACACGGTGCTGCGCGTCAGCCCCGTGGAACCGAGAGGTACGTGCCCTGTGACTGCTCCCCTCTCCCCCCACCCAGAGGGGCTCCAGACGGTCCCCGCGCCTCACTGCACTTCTCTCAGCCCTGCCACCACAGTGGTTCTGCGGTAGGGCCAGGGTCCCTGGGTGTACCATCCCCTGCCTTGGTGTCTCCCCAGCAGAACGAGGAGCAGCGAACGCCCAGGATTCCGTGACCCCGGGAGACTCTGGGTTTTGGCCCGTGACTGTGGGCTGTGGCTGCGTGGCTGTTTTGCTGGCTTTCCTGGCCGGACTCAGCCTGAGGAAGAGGTACCAGCACTAGCCGTGGGTTTACGGGGCTGAGCGAAGCACCCCCCTTGCAGCCTTCCTGCGCCCTTCTCCCTGCCAAGCGCTACCCTGGCCGGCCCAAGCAGGGCTCGAGCTGCGGGAACCCGAGGATCCATCATCCCCGGGGTACTGCCCCTGCCCACAGCGGGGTGCAGCCCCCTGCTGCCCTCTAGTGTCATCACTGTCCTGGCTGGTCCCCCCTTTGTTCCCAAACCTCCTGGGCTGCTGGTGTGCCAGCAGCAGGGATGGCCTGGTTGGGGCATGTGCAAAGGGATCCCAGCGTCTCAGGAGAGTGGGGGCAGGGACGGGAGGCAGAGGTGATGGTCTTTGCTGGAGATGACGCCCCCATTGCCTTCTCTCAAGGTCTGCAGCCAACACAGCCCTGGAGAGGACTGGAAGCGGCGGCAGCAAGAGCAGAGCAGAGGTGAGAGCTGAGCTGAGGGGAGCGTGTGCCTCCCCTGCTCTGGGACCACTGACACAGGAACTGAAGAGGGGGAGGAGAGGCAGGAGAAGGACCTGGATGGGGCACACCGGGCCGTGGTTTCACGTGGCTGGCCACCCAGGAGCATGCAGGAGAGCTGTGGGCTCCTG
>NW_010242198.1:5220-6505 GCF_000690775.1 Eurypyga helias | reverse complement strand
CCCGCCGATGGTGCGTGGGTGGTGGCTGGAATGAGCCCCAGGTCCTGCCGTCTCGTTTGGATGGAGTTAAGAGGAGGTGCTGATGGAGCAAATGCTCCTGTGGCAGCAGAATGCCTGGGAGCTGAGCGGCTCGGCGTGGGGAGATGGGGTCCTGGGCCACAGCCTCCCCTCAAGGCTGCAGCCGGGGCCATCCTTGCACAGGGTGGTTGCTGCCTGAAGCTCCCTGTCCTCGGGACACGGAGGGATCACTGCCATGGGGTCTGGTGGGGACTGAGGGAGGGGATCCCACCCTGGCCAAGCACAGTGTGCTGCTAGTCCCATGACTGGGGTGTGGGGACTGTTGGGTTCCAAGTGTCCTGATCTCCCCCTCACAGGAAGCGCTTTACGCAGTCCCTGGACCCGAGGTACCCAAGGCTGAGCAGGATGCAGGGAAGAAGAGGAGAGCCGAGGAGATCTACGTAACCATGGTGAGGAGGCAAGCAGCCACCCCCCGAGCTGTGGCAGGCATGGGCAGGGCCTTCCTGCAGCTGTAGGGCCGGTGTGACCCCTGTATCACCGCCCCCTCCCCAGGATGACAGCAGCCAGGGCACGACCCCTCACTCCCCACACCAGACAGCAGCATCCCTTGCCTCCTGCCCACTCCAACGGGCCTCGATAACCTGCGGCGAGACTCATGCCCTGTCCCTTGCTCCTTGCAGCACCCATCTCCCTGCCGGGAGAACGGCGTCTACGTGGAGCTGGCCAAGAGGGTGATCCCAGCGGAATGGATGGGAGAGGGGAGACAGGGTGATGGACAGAACAAGGAACCCTCCAGCAAACCAGAGGCGGCCCTTTCCTGGGCTCCAGAGCGGGAGAAATAAGCCCCTTAGCCAGCAGGTGTGTGCCCCACGTCTCTGCTCCTTCGAGCAGGCCAGCACTCTGCTGCCGGCCCTTCCTCCCGGAAGGTGTGCTCCACGCCAGAGCCGCTGCTGGGGCACGTCCCACCCCAGCTGTCTGCCTGGGGGACCCAGGGAGGGGTGTCGTCTCCTGGTCCGTGCATCTCCAGGCGCCGAGACAAGGATCTCCAAGGAGAGCCTGGCGGGGGGAGGTCGGGAGCCGAGAAGACACGCCAATGGTGTCTTCTGAAGATAATAAAACTCAGGGAGTCTATCCTTTTCCTGGCTTCTTTTACCTCCTGCTTAAGCGTGCGATGTCCCCAGTGTGCCAAAAGTCCCGGGCCCTGGGAGCCCCTGCACCCACGTGCAGCCTCGCACGTGGCACCCGCCCCACTGGTTGCAGGGAGCGG
>NW_010242198.1:2949-5169 GCF_000690775.1 Eurypyga helias | reverse complement strand
AGTGGGTGAGCGGGTCCCCGTGCACCCTACACCTGGGGCTCGCTGCCCTGGCCGGGGGAGCCCAGCAACTGGAGCGGGTGCTGGCTCTTCTCCTGCACTATATATAGATGTTTGACACCTCCAGGTGCAGAGCGGGAGCTGCTGGGGACCACCCCCCACCTCCCACCCGGCTCTGCTAGATGAGAGACTGCAGCACAGGCTGCTCCGGGCTGCAGTCCTTGGTTTCACGTTGACACCCTACTCTCTTTTCCTGGATGCAGCCAAGTGACGGCTTTACAGGAGGAATTGGCAACCAGAGCTGATTTGGGGGTGTCGGGGTGGGGTTACCTATGACCTCCGCTGCCTGTGTGGGGCTGTGGGACCCGTTTGAGCTGAGCAGAGCGGGCTCTGCCTGCCCAGCACGGTTGGGAAAGCGTGCTGTGTGCGCAGGGAGTGTGTTTGCGCAGCGCGTTGCCTGTGTTCACCCTGGCACTTCTCTCCCAGCTGCTCCGGTTCCCCAGCTGGGGCTGGCCAAGGGAGAAGAGCACCTCTGCATCCCTCCTGCCTCCCCCTTGCCCCATCCCTTCCTTCCAGGGCTGTGGTGCATGAGAACTGGGATGTACTTTGGCACCAAGGCACCCCCAGCTTTTCTCCTCGCTGCTGCTGCCCCAGCAAACCCGTCCTGCATCCCACGCGCGAGAACTGGCACCGGCTTTCTGGTCTCCATGAGGTCACGCGCTGTCTCCTTCCTGCACCAGTCCGCAGCCTCAATCCAGGCCTGGAGGGCATGGCCCAAAGGCTTCCCTGACTGATGGAAAGGGGATCCAAGGCCTTTTCCAGCCCCATTGATGGTGAGCAGAGCCTCCCCATCCGGACGGTTGGATGAGGAGAGAGAGTTGCCTTGGGATAGTGCGCTAACAGGGAACGTGCCGGCAGGGTCCAGCACCCCTGGGAAGTGCTGGGCTGCTCTCTCAGCAGCATGGGATCGCTTCTACCTGCTGCAGGCTCTCTGCCTGTGACCCGGCTGCTCTGCAGGCTGCCTGCCTGGGATCCTCAGCTCTTCCCAGGCCAGATCAGTCCCTCTTGTCTCTGCCTGCCTTCGGGAGGGCATTTCGGGCGTTGCCAGGCCCAGCTGGACTCTCCAGAATGGGAACTGCTGTTGAGTGGTGTGAGCAGGGCTGGCGGCCAGCCTCCGAGCAGGACAGGGGTGACACAGCCCCACTGAAACCAGGGGGCTACAAGGGCCATGGGAACTCTCAGGCTCAGGGCCGTGCTGTAGGGCGCTGGGCTCCCGGGTGGAAGAGGAGCCCCGAGCACTGTCTGTTCCAAAGGTAAGCTGTGCACGGGCAGAGGGAATCCCAGCAGAAACCTGCTCGCTGGCTGCCCTGGGCTCCGCACGCCGCTCTGCGACACAGCCCAGGACCAGACGCCGGTGTACAGAGCAGGAGCACCGGGAATTGTCGCCTTCTTTTCAGGGGAAAATTTTTCTGCCCTCCCACCTCTCCTGCAGAAATCCACCAACCATAGCATTTACTGATTTTTTTCAATCCAGCACCACTCCAGCCAGCCATATTGGGCTGGGGAAATAAAGCGGCTCTAATGTTATATGTCACCTGCAAATAACCCGGGCGTTCGAAAAAAGCAAACCACCACCTCCAAAATCCACACCAACACCAGGTCCTCTCCATACACAAAAATCCTTGAAAATGAGCCCGGAAACTTGGCTCCCGCAGCCCACCTTGTTCCTCACTGGCCTCAGCTTGCTCCTCTCACTGGGTAAGTGTCAACCTGACCCCCTTGCATGTACACGCCGGCCAGGGCAGAGCACCCTCCCCGCACCCCAGCCCCGAGGACCCCCCTCCTGTCGCCGGGGAAACGGCGAGCCAACGAGCGATGCTGTGCCGCAGGGACCGGGATGGAGGTGGTCCGGAACGCGTCCTGCCGAAATCTGCAGGGTGACCTGCTTTTGGGCAGGATGGGGGGCACGTTGCCACCCCGACTTCTATTGAAAAAGCCGCGCGTCCTGCTTGCTGGGGGTGTTGTCGAGGCGCAGGGCTGTTTGCACGCCAGGCAGCGATGTGGGGCTCCGTGGGGAGAGGGACAGCTCTGGCTTTGCTTCGCTGGGGAGGCTGGTGGGCTGCGAGTGGCTTCTGCCCGTCCTTTGGCTTGTGGCTGGCTGCTGGGGCTGGTGGCACTGCATGGGGCGAGGGGGGAACCGTGGTCTCTGCGTTTCTGCCCTGC
>NW_010242198.1:2355-2929 GCF_000690775.1 Eurypyga helias | reverse complement strand
GCTCCGGAGCCAGCAGCGTGTGTCAGCAGGTTTGGGGCTGTATTGATCGGAAACAGGAACGCATCACCTCTTTGAAGTGCAGTTCACGCTGTCCTGGAGCTCCTGGTGGGCTGCCTTTGCTTTAGGAGGGCAGCTGGGAAACGGGGGGATAAGAAGCCCAGGGAGGGCTCCTTTGGAGGCTGCGTGTGATTTTACCTCCCAAGCCCCGGGTGCAGGGTGTAGAGTGACAGAGCGTTTGGGAGCGTGCACAACACCAAAGGACGCAGCCTGGACCATTGGTCCCAGGGACGTTAGCAGTCTCCCTCCCCACCTCCGTTGTCGCCCAGCGCTGGGTGCCCAGGCAATGGCAGAGTTCAGACCCGGGCATGTAGGTCGCCCAGGGCATGTGTCGCTCACGTGCTGGTTGCCCGCGAGGACCCTCTGGCTGCGGCGTGGTCCTGCTGTACCAGGTGGCAGAGCAAAGCCCTGGCCAGGGCTGCCCTGTCACTCCAGAGCCTGGGAGAGCTCCTGGTGGCACCTTGGCCCTCTGCAGAGCCCTGGGTGCCGCGAGGATGCTGTGAAGGGGTCTCCTGGG
>NW_010242198.1:1553-2290 GCF_000690775.1 Eurypyga helias | reverse complement strand
GGCTGGGACAACGGCTCGGGCCTGGATCCTTCTTCCTTCCTTGGGTCCTTCCTTCCTTCCCTCGTGCCAGCTCTCCCTCTCCTGTGCCTCCCAGCACCCTGGGGCAAGCCTTCCCTGTGCTGGGGCTGGAGGGGGCTCCTCGCAGCTGCCAGCAGGAGCAGGGAGCCATCTCCCAGGGATGGCCATACCTGGAGGGCACCCCTCTGCCCCCCGAGAGCTTCAGGGTGCTGCTGGTTCACACCTCGCAGCAAGACCTGTGGCTCGAAACAGCCCTATCTGCAACTTGGAAAAGTCTCTTTTCCCCGGCTGCAGAGCCTGTCCCCTTTCCTGCCCTGCGTGCAGACGGAGTGGATTAGCCAGCGGAGCAGCCTTGACATGCATCCAGCTTGGCCACAGGGCTGGACTCGGGAGCACCTCAGCAAGAAGGTTTGAGAGCAAAGAGCAGCAGCCAGAGGGGAGAGGTGAGGTGATCGGAAAAGGGCCTGCTGCCAGTGTCACTGTTCCTGCCCTGTGGGGTGCCACAGCCCCCCTTTCCAGTCTGTCCCTCCCAGCAGTGCTTCCAGGGTTCTCCATCCCTGAGCTGCTCAGGGCTTAGCCTGGGATTTGGGAGCTGGCTGGCTGCACAGGACCCCCTCTCGGGGTGCGCACCCTCCGCTTTGCAGGCTGGGGAGAGCACGCTGGATGCGGGAGGTGGGTTTCGGGGGCTGGCGGGGCGGGCTGCAGATTTGGGGGGCTGC
>NW_010242198.1:0-1511 GCF_000690775.1 Eurypyga helias | reverse complement strand
TTCGGGTGCTGCTGGGGCAGCCAGCAGATTAGGGGAGCTGCAGGAAAGGAGTGGAAAATGGAGCAGGGCAGACACACCCCATCACTGCCCGTGCCCCGGGGTGAGCCATCCTGCAAGCTGCACCGGGTAATGCCCCCGCTCATCGGCCACAGCAAGGCCAGTGGGCGGAGACTAGCCTTGACCCCCTGGTAGTGACCGAGGTGGTGACCTCGTTCCCAGCTGGAGAATCCTTGTATCACCCCGCTGGGATGGGGGGAGAACCCGCATTCCCGCTGCAGCCTCCGCGGCTGGTTTTTTTTTGGCAGATCCCAGCCCCGCCGCTGTAGTGCATCCTGCCAGGAATGAAATCTGATGAGCGCAGCCATAAATTTCTCGCGGACGTGGCGCTGAGCCCTGCATGCTGATGCTGCATTCAGCCCTTCGCACAGCGTTATCAATTCTGCAGCAGGAAAGCCTCGCTTAAGTGGCAAGGTGCAGGGTTTGCCTGGAACCAGCAGAATTTAGCACCGGGCACGATCGGGCCGGGCATGGCTGAGAGGGCTCATCAGCCCTTGCAGAGCAGGGCCAAGGGATGGTACCAGCACTGGGACTGCTCCCCCCTCGTCCCCTGTCACTTTGCACAGGGAAAGCCTGTCTAGCTACAGCATGGTCAGCGCGTGGATGTGCCTGAAAGGCAGTCCCAGGCTGCGGGCTGAGCTCTGTGCAGCCGGCTGGCACGCAGGGTGGGATGGGGAGGTGGGCTCAGGCAGCTGGAGGGATGCTTGTGCCCCCTTCCTGACTCATCTGCATCTCCCTCTGCTTGCGGCAGCGCCCACGGGACGGGGCATGGAAGTCATGGCTCCCGCCATCATCAACGCCTTGAATGGCTCCTCCGTGAAGCTCTCCTGCACCTTCAACTCCTGCTACAAGGTGGAGAACAAGCAGTTCTCCCTCAACTGGACGTACCAGGAGTGCAGGAACTGCTCTGAGGAGCTGGTGAGTCCTGGCGGGAATGGGGATCTGCTGAGAGCTCGCGGGACCAGGTTGAAGTAGTCGTGTGCATTCCTTGGGATCCCAAGGAGCTGCTCCTCCTGGAGCTTTACGGGTGCTGCTGGGCTCAGGGGTGCGTGCCCAGGGCAGGGGAGGGGGGTGGCTGGCCGGGGGAAGTGAGCACGCGAGGTGCCAAACGCTGTCTCACCTCCTCTCCTTCGTGGGCTGCCCAGTTCCTGCAGTTCCGGATGAAGATCATGAACAAGCAGCTGGACCGCTTTGGGAACCGCGTGGAGTTCACTGGGAACCCCACCAAGTACGACGTGTCCTTCACCCTCAAAAACGTGCAGCTGGAGGACGAGGGCACCTACAATTGCTATGTCCTGAACCCCCCGGACCGTCACCGGGGCCATGCCAGCATCAGCCTGAAGGTGCTCACCAAAGGTCAGTAGCAGGGGACTCCCCTCTGCTGCCGGGCACCCATGGGTGCTGGCTGGCTCCCTGCTCCACCTTGTGCCCCGCCGTCACGCTGCACGGCGTGC
>NW_010242197.1:0-12061 GCF_000690775.1 Eurypyga helias | reverse complement strand
GGGGGGGCGGTGGGGAAGGGAGTGGGGGGAGGCGAGAAGTAAATGAAGCTAAGAACTTTGTTTTATATGAAAATGTTTATTTTGGGTTAGCTAGTCAAGTTCTGGAATTGATGAGGCAGAAAAAATTATGCCATTTTCTGTCAATATCATACCAGTAAATTGTTGATAGCATTTCTAAATTCCTCAAAATTACTCATATTTTGTCTTAAAATTTTCTAATTATATTAAACAAATGGAACTGATTAGGCACGGTACCTTCAGCAAGCCAAACAGTCAGCAAGGAGCAAAATTCTTCCAAGTAAAATGGTAATTCTACCTACAGGATTTCAGACAAGGGGCAACTATTAATAGAAAATCCAAGCAATAAGAGAACTGACATGTTCCTAATCTTTATTGCACTTGATGAAGCTTTGTTTAGCCACATTTAGTAGACAGTGCAGCCAAAAGCAAGGCCATATGTCTAGAAGAAAAGACTACAGACTATACTTAGTGGATTTGTAGCCTTGAAATCAATGATTTTGAAAATTATGTGGGACGCTAACAGAACTAAGCAGCAGTGTGTTGAGGACAAAATTATGTGTATTTCTTGACTACAATGGCAATGAAAATAGAATTTCAGCTGTGTCTGCAGGCCTGATGTGACCACTACTGGAAAAATAGCATCCGGTTTACAAGATAAGCCAAGCTATGAAGATAGAAGGCAAATACTACTATAAAAGGCTAAGGCAATGTTCTTTCAAGCTTGAAAAACAGGAAGCTTAGCTATCAAAATGAGATCTAATGGTGATGAAACTGATAGCTAGGTGTGGGCACACACAGTTTTGGAAAAGGAACTAAGTGTCTGAGTGTGGTTTTGCTGCCTACAACTTAGAGAGAGTGACAGGGTTCTTGAAGGAGAGACTGAAATA
Source organism: Eurypyga helias (assembly GCF_000690775.1). Classification (NCBI taxonomy): domain Eukaryota; kingdom Metazoa; phylum Chordata; class Aves; order Eurypygiformes; family Eurypygidae; genus Eurypyga; species Eurypyga helias. The sequence goes on along the minus strand of NW_010242197.1, from coordinate 11,153 downwards.
GGCAGCTGAGTGCAGGATACCTGTGGTTTGACTTACAGCAGCCCTGGAAAAACTGCTGCACAATGTGCACGAGCAGATGGAAAAGCCCAAGTACAGCAGACAAAAATGCAGTATGAGCGGTGTGCCTGGCACGAAAAGGACTGCAGCCACAGTGCATGGAATCAGCCAGGGGAGGGATACGTGAAGACTGCCTACTACATGACGCAGGATAGCCTGTAATGGGAAGCATCAGGGAATGATCAAATTGCTAGAAGGAGAACCAAATTGCACAGCAAACAGCTGGATTCCCTGGACTTCACGGGTCTCTCTGACCACCTCACCAGAGGATCACCAAGGAGCATGGGTGGCTGGACAAGGCTGAGATTAGGATGTGCCCTGTGAAAGTGGGATCAGGAGTACTTGGAGTGGCCCGCTGTTGGTAGAGTGTAAGCGGGTACATTTCGGAGAAGCCAGCAGTGCGTCAGCATCTGTGACAGTCCGGTAATTTGCAACACGCTGGTGTTAGAAGGAGAGGTGGGCTTTGGAAAGAATAGCTAACAATGTTAACCAGATAACACAGATTTTCCTATGGATGTCAAGGTAGGTCCAGCAAGAGCTCTGAAAAGCATTCTCAGAATCTAGACAACGCACAATATTGAAAACATCCTGAGTAAGAAAATACTTCAAATTGCATTATTAATAAATGACTGCACAGAAACATCCTCAATTTCTACTGATGTAAAATGAAAATTTAAGCTAAGCTTATGCTTTAGCACTTCCCTAAAGAAGAATGAATTCCTGAATTTGGGACTGAAAAAATCTATCAGAGGTTTTCAGAAGAGACTTAAGTTATGATTTCCTTAAGATATAACTTGTAAATACAGGCTTAACCAGTTGGAATTACTGGAATGCGAAGCAAGCAAAATGTAAATTAGAATGGTAGCATGGTTCAAACATTTTAAAACAATGACAATTGAGTACCAAGGGCTGTGAAAATTCTCCAGTGCCTGTAGGTCTTTCAAATAAGCATGTCCTTTTCAACAATAATGCTAGTAGATGGATGATGTTTCTTGCCTGGAATATACTACTGGTATAAAAATGTTCATACACTGTCATGTCTTAAAACTGATTAATCCTTCCCTCCCCCCCCCCCTTAAATAAGAAATGTTAGCTCATCTACACAGTGGAGTTAAAAAACAGTTATTCCAAGCACCATATTTTTGAACAAGGGCAGCTTCTTTGTCTGATGTGATTCACTTTTACAAAGTCAAAGATTTAAACCTGTTCAGCTATCTCCCTGTGCTGGTTTTGGCTGGGGTAGAGTTAATTTGAAAGTGGGTAGATTTAGAATAGATATAAGGAAGAAATTCTTCATGGAGAGGGTGGTGAAGCACTGGAACAGGTTGTCCAGAGAAGCTGTAGATGCCCCATCCCTGGAAGTGTCCAAGACAGGTTGGATGAGGTTTTGAGCAACCTGGTCTAGTGGAAGGTGCCCCTGCTGAGCAGTGCTTACACAGAGTCAAGGCCTTTTCTGCCTCTCAGACCACCCCCCCAGCGAGTGGGCTGGGGGTGCACAAGTAGTTGGGAGGGGACACAGCCAGGACAGCTGGCCCCAACTGACCAAAGGGATATTCCATTCCATATGGTGTCATGCTCAGCATATAAACCTGGAGGAAGAAGGAGAAAGGGGGCCATGTTCAGAGTGATGGTGTTTGTCTTCCCAAGAAACCGTTATGTGTGATGGATCCCTGATTTCCTGGAGATGGCTGAACACCTGCCTGCCGATGAGAAGTGGGGAATGAATCCCTTGGTTTGCTTTGCTTGTTTGCATGGCTCTTACTTTTCCTATTAAATTGGTTTTTATCTCAACTCATAAGTTTCCTCACTTTTACCCCTCTGATTCTCTCCCCCATCCCACTGAGGGGGGAGTGAGCAAGCAGCTGTGTGGTGCTTAGTTGCTGTCTGGGGTTAAACCACAACACTCCCATTGTCCATTCAAAATACCAATATTTTCCATAAAAGGAAGACACAGCAACAAGTCAAGATTTTTCTGCTTTGGTTTTGCATATAGGTTTCAAGCTTCATCAGCCCAGGATAACATAGCAGTAAGTGTAGAAAGTAATTTTCATGTTTAGTGTCACCTAGAAACCATAACGATTTTTGATAATTTGAACTGGCAATAACTCTAAGCTGGTCTCCTTAATTTCTCACTGTCTGTTCCCTTTCTGGTACAAAAAATAAGAGAACAGAAAGTACAGGCTTCCGTTTTTTAAAACCTCCAGAATCAGTTTAGGCGAGACAGTTTTTCCTGGACTGTTAGGTGCTATGAAAGCCCTTGCTCACTGAGAGAATCATAGAATCATAAATCATAGAATGGCTTGGGTTGGAACTAGTTCCACCCCCCCTGCCATGGGCAGGGACACCTTCCACTAGACCAGGTTGCTCAAAGCCTCATCCAGCCTGGCCTTGGACACTTCCAGGGATGGGGCATCCACAGCTCCTCTGGGCAACCTGTTCCAGTGCCTCACTACCCTCTCTGTGAAGAACTTCTTCCTGATATCCAATCTAAACCTCCCCACTTTCAATTTAAACCCATTCCCCCTTGTCCTGTCACTACAGGCCCTTGTAAAAGGTCCCCCCCAGCTTCCTTGTAGCCCCTTCAGGTACTGGAAGGTGCTCTAAGGGCTCCCCGGAGCCTTCTCTTCTCCAGGCTGAACAAGCCCAACTCTCTCAGCCTGTCCCCATAGCAGAGCTGCTCCAGCCCTCTGAGCATCTTCGTGGCCTCCTCTGGACTCGCTCCAACTGCTCTATATCCTTCTGATGTTGTGGGTAAGACATGCATTCCAGTAGTGCTTCTTCAGCTCTAGGCTTATGCATCCATTCTTCTGGGGGAACAATATTCTGCATGACAGCAGTGTTTTTCAATCCCACTACTCCTGCTCTGAATGCATGTTTCTTGACACTTCACAACACTGTAAGGTCTCTGCAGGCTGAGACACCTGCAGAAAAGGAACAGTCCTACTTCTGTATCATTTACAAGATAGCCTCCTAGATCTTCTTCTGCCTTATTTGTTACCATGTCAAAGTTACAAGGAGTTATTCATCCAAGTAGAAAGCTAGCACTGCTCCTCATCTCTTGACAGCAGCTTCACCAAATGCAGCTTCACTCTCTTGACAGCAGCTTCACCAAATGCTAGCATCCAAAATTGCTGCAGTGACTCCTGTAGTGCCAGAAACCAACCTCGTTTCACAGTAAATCACCCAGGTACGGGCTTCAGCAGCAGCAGCCTGTGCTGTAAACTGCATTGTCAGCTCTGCCTTCCAAAAACTGGCATTAAGAAACTTCTTCCAGCTGTCCAAAATAAGTTGGCACACTGACAGCAGCGTGGTCCACCACTGGGGCAGAAAATGCTATGGGCTTCTAAATTCTCAATGATCATGTCACTGCAAGATGGGAGTGAAGGAAATTTTTTGGACCCCCTGCTGAAATCATCAGAGAACTCTAAAAAATACCTGGACTCTTTCAATGTGACAGAAAGAGATCTAAAGATTTAAGCATTTTTGACTGTTATGGATTTGGAAAGTTATCACTTCAATACATCATTTGTGGATTTTCATTTTGGCCTTGATTTTTATTTCTGTCCATATTTCAGACCCTACAAGAATTTTACAGTCATTAAATCCAAAGACAGAGGGGTTGCTAATCCAGTTTTACAGACAAGGAAACGAATACATGGAAAAGCTAAAGTGGCTTGAAACCCATCATACAGTAAGTGTGGGGTGTAGGGCAGGAAAGGGCAAAACACAGATTCCCCTTGCCCAGTGCCATTAATTAGCTGCTAAGGTCACAGTTTCCCTCACCAGTATGTCACCATAGTGCAGGTTACTCTGAGTTGTTGGATGGATAAGGCTATACATATACACACTTTGGCTTGAATTAAAAAAGTGAAATTTTAAGGTAAAAATTTACTGTGTGAACCAGCTGCCAAGTCCAGAGATGACCCACAAGAAGATCAGAGGTCTGGGAAACCTGACTCCCAGGGCAAAGTCAGTCAAACTGATCTAGGAAAACTACTCTCTAGGCAAGACAAGGTAATTAGCAATGCCATGGAGCTCTCTTAATATGGCATTGATCTCTGCTGTACTGAGTGAGGTGAGCTCCCCATTGACCACAGTGCAGAGCTAGTCTGTCCCACCACCTCATTAATTCTGACATTAACGATGTTTTACTGGATGTGGTCTGTTTGCTTTTTTTTGCTGTGTAACACTGCTTTCTTCTAAGAAGGCTAGTAAATCAGTGGAGTAGATAACCAGGGAAAATTATTTAAGTCTTAAAGCCCTTAAGAGTTAAAAAAAATAGAGAAACATCAGTCAGGGGTGGTTTGGATACATTTGATCTTGCCAGGGAACAGGATAAGAATCAAATGAACTGTTCCTGTCTAATGTCAATGAGCACTGCCAACCAATGCAATGCTCTATAGCAAGTTTCATCAACCCAAATAGCAAAGAAAAATACCACTACACAGACAAGTTATTTATGGGAGAGATGCTTCTCCTTCACTCTTGGTCTCAGCTGAGGCATGGGTTGAGGGAAGTGGTACTCTTCATGCAAACCCCCTGTCTGAGCTGAGACAGGGCCGTCTCCACTGGTGTCCCATTTTCCCAGTCATGCTGTTGACTACCTGTGCCAGCTTCCAGGCTTCTGGTCTTTTAAGCCCTGAATAACCATTTCATACTTAGCCCAGCGCTCCTCATCCTGCTTCTGGGAAATTACATTCCTTACAGTACCCCTTGCTCCTTGTAAAGTAAGCACCATTACATCTACAAAAAGATCACAGGGACTCAGATTGCACAATGTAATTTAGGGACTGTTTACTCTACTTCCACTGGACTTAAAAACACCGTGTGGTGTGTGTGTCTCCTGACTTACACAAACACCCCAAAATAATTCTCCTTCTAAACTGAATGCGCTTGTGTTTTCCTGTGTGGTCAGAGAGATGTTTTACTCTTTAAGCAGTTACCACAGGCTATATGCTTCTTAACCGAAAACAAAACTCTGTTTTTACGAATAAATAGGTTTTAAAGATAGATCTTAAAAAGTCTTGGGGTGAACCTTTCCCTGGTGTGCAAGATTGAACTTGCATAGCTCACAGACTAATGGAATCAGCTATTTATTATTTAACCAGCTCCATAAAGACATAATACAAAATGTACTAAACTTTACAGAGCTTTCATGGTCAATCAAAAATTTGAATGCCACCACCCCCCACCCCACCCCTTGTCCCATACTTTTTAGCTGTGGAAAAACATGGGTAACAGTCTCCTGCTCAATGCTATTATCTCTTTTCCTCCCCACACCCTGTTTTCCCAAGCCTCACATTTTTAACCTGTAGCCAAGAAGTCTGACAATAGAGCAGCAGTTCTCAGTCAGAAAGGGATAGTCAGCAATTGTTCAGGGAGAACCAGCAACATTAATGTCAGGCAGTGCAGTTGGTTGCGGTAAAGATGGTGTGCATTGCCAAAGAGCAAAGGAAAATAGTAAAAGCTGTTTAAGGGTTCTTTTCTGTTCTACTGAATCAGGAATTTAATCATGCTGGAAATGAGTGGAGAAGCCCTGTTCCTGGCCCGGGGCAATGGCAGGAGCTTTCTACCCTCTTCTTTTGTCAGGAACTTGTTGCTACCTGGAAATAGGAGTGCCTACATCCTAGTGCTGACCTATTGGGATTCTCAGTTTGCAGTAATGAAAGCATTTGGCACAGAGCTCCAAATTAATTAGAGCTACAAGTTTATTCTCTGCCTGAAGCTGGCACTCAAACTGTTTCTGTAAGGATTACAAGCAAAGATACTTCTAGGGAACAATAGGGGTAGTGATAGGAAACCTGACTTCTCTGACCTTTCTCTCGGCCTCCTGCTCCCTAAGGGGCTTTATTGCAGCTGCTAAGAAAGGGCCTGAAGCAATGTCACCTGTGGCAATGTCACCTGCGGCAACACCTGCTCTGCTGAGCCTCTGGATCCAGCAGTGAGCTGCTCTGCAAATTCCTTTCAACTAAGGAAGCAGAGGTTTGCCAGCAAACTGATCCCATGGCTGTTAAAACGTGAATGTGATCATGAACCTAAAAAAAACACTCCAAACCATCTACTGTATTCACTTGTTGGTGGGTAGTGCACAATATTATTGGTGTACCTTACACCAAAGGCTAAACTTTAATTTACTTCCATTTGTGTCCTTCCTGTATTTGCAACATCCTTAATTTCTCATTGCCATCACAAATACTTCATGACAATCTTTTGGGACACCTGTACTTCTTGTTTTTCAAAAAACACAAGTGTCAGAACTACCCAACCTCAAAGCCTTTGTCAAAGCAGCTCCAGGTCTCTCTAAACACATTCCAGTGCAACATACTGGAGGTGCAGCACGACTATCACCTTTTACCCAACCAGTAAACATAACCAATTTGTGTGACACAGAGGTCTCCTACTCCCATTATGCCAACTAATAAATTTCTCATAAACAGATGTCTCAGGAGGGACCAGTTCTACCCCATTATCCTTAACAGAAGCCTTTCCATACCCAACACAAGTTCGATCTAAGCATGCTTCTCACAACTTTTATTTTTCAAAATGTAGGTTATGCTTACAGATTGGAAAATACTCTCGTTTTCCAAGATTGTATCAATACCATTAATAATAATAAGCTGACCTAAGACTAAGTGACTGAGAGCAGCCCACCGACCACCTCTCTCTAGAGCAGAATGGCTGTGGGACAATTTCATTGCAGCAGGCCTTAGGTCTGAATTCATCTCTATTCTTTCCACTCTCCTGGCAGCAGTACACTACGACAGCAGTAGGTGTTTTACCCTGTTGCTTGTGCCATGCTATGTTTCCTCAGTTAACCTCAAAAGAAATCTCAGCAAAATCTTGACATTTCAGTGCTTCTCTCAGATCCAGCGTGCATCCTGGCCAACTGAGCAAGCAGGATGTTTAGAAGCCATTGCCAAATTGCCAGCTTCCTTCTCAAGACCGTATGAAAAGTGTGAGAGAGAGAGAGATCCATCACTTCTGCCAGGGCTGGAGAGTCTGAAAAGCAGCGTGGTCAGCACCTGAAATCCTCAGGGACTGCACTGAGCAGTGGACACTCCTGCCAGGGATTGGAGTATTTGGAAGAGAAACTCCACCTTCTCCCATGAAAGAGGGCTCAGTCCTACATTTGATGGAAGATGCAACGATGATAGAAAATGGGAATTGAAGATTTTATTCTGAATGCCTGGAGCACTCTCTAACACTGGATAATTTCCTGACATTTCTGTGGCATTCAGTAATGCAGAATCTCCCATTACTAGGTGTCTTCTTAATACCACTGATTGTTTTGAAGTCCATCCTGTAAAAGCAAAACCATCCCACCTGTCAACTGTAGTTTGTGCAGTGATCAGGTCGTGTTACTACTGGCTCCCTTAAAAATGAGCACTGTAAGTGCCCAACAGAGATGAAACATACATCTTCAAGGCTCCTGACTCATCCAAAGCCAAATATTCCAGTAAATGGTAATAATCAAAATCCATTAAGTGGATGGACCAGTTGTGGCTTGTTTTCCTTAGCTTTTTACTGTTATGTTTTTCATTAATAAGAAGTTGGATCTGTTCTTCATAACTTCATTAGCATTTATCAGAAAGCTGTCTGCTATAGTGAGGCCATCAGGGTTCTCGGGAAATATATATAAAGAGCAAAACAAGCAACCTCATTGAGACTAGGTTTGCAAATTTGCTTATCTTCTAACTTCTGGTCACCATGACACAGGGCAGATGGCTAGATTTCTTTCAGTTTGATTTGATTACTACTTGTTTTTGTCTCTTCTGCAAGAGAGCACATGAGGCTCCACACGGAGTTAGCTGGAACAACCTCAACCTAACAGTCTCACCAAGGTAATCTTGTTATTCCATGATCCAGCGCCCTCTCCAGTGCTCCTAGTAGTAAAGGAACATCAAAACCAGTGTAGTCAGTTGAAATTCAACTAAACTAAGCACCTGAACTAGGTAGCCTGAATTTTATCTATCAAAAATAGACATCTCATATCAACAAGTACAGTAGAAATACCAGCATGGACAAGTAGCTTCACTTAGAGATGGAGAACTGTTAGCAGTTCAGATCCAGGACAGGGATTTAGCATTTAATCCTCAGGCTTACAAGAGACTTCATTAGGACTTCAGGCAAATCAAATTGTTACCTCCTGTTTTCTATTTCTGCCTCTATTACTCTGTGTTCATTATTTAGAAAGCTCCCTAAACATCCCTCAACTTTGGTTTGCCTAGTGCAAAACATGCAGGGACTCGGTTTCTGCCTCCGGCAGTTTTCATTCAGCTGGAGCAGAACTGAAGGGAACAGGAACATTTTGGCTGCCAAGACACTTTGCAACTTCTTATAGCAAACACCAGGAGCTGCAGGGGTAATCCTTTGATTCATTCTCTAAACCACAAAAGCTGCCTGGCAGAAATGTGTCATGCTACTGAGGGGGGCGGCCAGGGCAGTGCCTAAGAGCCTGGCTCCAGGTCCGTGACCTCCCCAAGACAAGGAGACATCCTCACCTTTCCAAAGCCCCCTCACTTCCTCAGAGGAAGGGGGGATGTCCAAGCACTTTGTACATTAAAGAAACCAAGGATGCTTGACCCTTCCCTGCGGAGAGCTGCTGAGCAGTGCTAGCACACCCAGGGAAGCTGCCCATTGAATGAAAAGCTCTTCACAAACAGAATAGGAAGTTAAAATAACAAAATGGATGGACTAAACGGATGGACCAAATCTGCTGCAGCTTTCTGAAATTTTAAAGCTGTTGGCCACAGTGGAGGAGGAAGTAGAGAGACAGATGCTCGTCAGTTGCAGGGTTTCAAGGAGAGTGGATGACTGAGAATTTGGTCACACTGACTTATGCTGAACCTCACAGTTCACTCCCTTTTTTCTCAACTACTCCATTTCTGTTTATTCATCCAGCTTGTAAGAGCTTCGGAACACAGTTTAGACCCATCTCGTCTCTTCTGCATCTTTTTAGTAATATAAAAAGGACAAAAATGGCAGAATTGCAGATTCAACATGAACCTTCCAATGTGTAACAAGCACACCTACAGAGCCAAAAACTTGCAGTGGGTGAAATCTATGTGCTATTTCAGTATCGAAAGATGTAAATCAAGTGTAAATCAATCCAGATAAATGCATTACGATGTATAGTAAGGTTAGAAGGCTAAGCCAGAAAGGCTGCTCTGGAGTACGAGTGTGATACGTAACTGAGGCTACTCCGTAAATCTGGAGCAGTCTTAGCTCTGTAACTAACCACAAATGAGCACACACACTGCCTGGACTCACTTTCATCTGTATATCCGCATTCATTTCCAAAAGAGACCTCCTTGGGAAAGCTAGCTCAAGATTTTACACCTGATCTCAAGGACTGCTTATAATTTTGGCTGATTTCTATTCATTAAAATGAGTGTCTCTAGCTAAATAGTTTTAGCTGGTACAACTACCTGTTTACTTCTATCTGTGATGCATCCAATATTGCCAGGAATTTTCCTCTTCAGGAAATATCTCATCAGCACAGCTGAGGCAAAACTCAGACATGCTCATCCACCTGTGCATCCAGCTGTACACCCCCATAATTCCTGGGCTGGTGGTGTGAACAGAGAAGGCCTTGATGCTGTTCAGCAAGAACGAAAACATCCCTTTGTTGTCAACACTGGTTTGGTCACAGATCCAAAATACAGCACTGCCCGAGCTTCTGTGATGAAAATTAACCCCATCTCAGGCAAAACCAGCACAGACCCGCTAGAAACTCTTCCAGGGACAAACACCAAACAACACAGCTTGAAGTGTGGTTGAAGACCCAGGACAGACAGCTCACCTGCCCTACCTAAACACTTTCTGCAAGAGTAGCTAGCCAAGCATCTTACTACAACAATGCTTTTAATGGTCCTAGTCACCAAACAGTCATCTCTTTGGCATGGGTATCTCCGAAATGCATTTTGCTCTGCAACTTGTAAATTCAGAACTGGCAGGACTGTTTCTGCACTTGCAGAACAGGTAACACCAAGGGACTGAAAGACATGCTCCTTGGCACACAAGGTTTTATACTTTTCCTAACTCTGCTCATCAGTGTAATAAAGATAGGGTCTCAGTGACAAACCTTTCCCATGGCATAAAGGCAAATCATGTCACCCAGGACTTCTTAAAGAGGTCTTTCTATGAGAAAGCCTGCCATGTGTGGCAGAGCACACGGAGAGGTGCAGATGGAGGGTCCTGGAAAGTTTCAGGACTCAGTTTTACAGGAAAGCCTGAAAACCTCAGAAGAACACACGTCTAACATACACATGGACTCAAACATGTTGCAGGCCTGGCATACGCAAGCACAGGGCTCCAGAAGAACTCCTCGCAAGCCTTTTGATCCCTGGGTGAGAAGCTGCCTCTAGGTTTGTCAGCACCTGCCCCCTCCCCACATTCAAGGGAACTTTTAAACCAGGTAATGAGCAGCTGTCAGACTTGCCTGTCTAAACCCAGGAGTAAATGAACTGTCCTGGGGATCCACGCCCCTGCAAGCCAGGCTGTTAATGCCAGCTTTTAGGTGGGGCGACAACTTTTTCAATTGCAGCACTCCATGTGTGCCAGTTATTTGGAAGTGGGTTGGTGCACTGAAACCCATTGGGCTGCTGGAGCCCGTTGTCCTCTCTACGCCTCAGCCGTGACACCCAGAAAGGCAAGCTGGGTGGCTGCCGCAGCGCTGGGCTTGCAGAGTTCCTGTGGGTGGGTGGGAAATGACCATGAGTTGCCCTTGTGTTTGGTTTTGGTTTGTTTGTTTGTTTGTTTTTAAAGACACCTACAAAAGTTTCAATATATTTTCTGCTTAAGTGCCTATTTGGGGAATGTTAGCCTTGATCAAACTTAGAAAGGTCATGGTGATATTTTAACATTTACCCAAAGTTCATTTAGATTTAGCTTGTTTAGGGTGCCCAGGCAGAGACAACCACAGCCTGCAGTGCCTGTCCATTATGTTTGCCACTGACAACTCTTTACCATAAGACAGCCTTTTACTTTGAACTTAAACTGCTAAGTTTCCTTATTCTTAGACATTTTAAAGACACAAGGATTTTTTAAAATACGAACAGAGGGCTGGAGCACCTCTGCTATGGGGACAGGCTGAG
>NW_010242196.1:0-7600 GCF_000690775.1 Eurypyga helias | reverse complement strand
TTTTACCCAGCAGATAGACTATGTCCATTATGCATTACAGTCAGTCCCGATATGTACCATTGTCAGTATCACATAAAATTTTAAAATTACCTTCAGAGGCATTGGGAAATTAAGAAATTTAGAGTTATCTGCTAACCATTATAATTTTTTACAGATGACAGTGACCTGTGTGATGGAACTGAGCTTGGGACTGGCTTCTTCCTATGCAAAATACATTATCTATTTCCTCCATTATAAGCTCTTCCTCCACGGAAGTCTTCCTTAGAGTGGAAATTTTCTCAGTATTACATTCTCCTATAATATGTGTGTTCATTTTGAGTATTATGAATCTCCCTAAGCATTTAGTATTGGGGATGATGGCATTTCTGCCTTTAAATAGTCCTTGTTTCATTCCAAGAGCAGGTGGAAAAATCTCAAAATAGTAGTACAAGCTCCACTACTTGGCACATTGAAAACTAGATGGACAATACTCTAGAAAGGAAAACAGGAACTATAGGAAGAAACAGTTTTGCACTACACGGAGATAGACTGGATGACCTGCCCTGATGACTGGATGACGCTCCCACTCTAATTTCTAGTAGTTTATAATTTCCTCTACACTTTCTCAGGCTGAAAGAAATGACAGAAGACCCCAACATAATAAATTCAGTGCAGATCTACTGCATAATCACAAACACCCTGTGCTGATCACAGCAGCCACTGACATCTTTATACCAAGCACATTACGTTCATGCAAAATTTTACTTTTCTGCAGATTATTTTAGCCCCATGACATATACAACAACATCTTTGAAAAGACAGAATTACAGCCAATTTACTAGGTTACATCAATAGCTGTTTCCCCCTTATCCCTTATATAAGCGCAGTTATGGCAGTCTGGTGTTGCCCTGCCAGTATAGTTTTTCTTCCACTTTTTTCTTTTTCCACTGGCAGAAAAGCAGCATCTTAAAAGTTTTTCTGAAAGTTTTGTTACAGAGGGCATAACAGATGGGGTTAACAGTGCTGTTCACATAGCACAGCCAATAACCAAGGTGCCACAGTGTCAGGGGAATGCAGTCAGAGCAGAATGTGGAGATCAAAACCATGATATTGTAGGGAGTCCACGTGATGATAAAAGCCAAAAGAATGGCACTTAAAGTCTGTGCTGCTTTGCGTTCCTTTATAAGAACCATCCGTTTCCTTTTGGTGATTTGGCAATTTATATTTGGATCCATACTTTTGATGGAAGGATCCTTTGACAGGGCAGCAGAACAAGGAGTTATTTTTACTTTACGGCAACCATTGTTGGCTTCTTGAGTGCCATCAGCTTTAACCACCAACCGGAATTTATAGGCCACACATTTTTTACTTTTTTGTACATGGCCTTTGGCAGGTGACAAAAAGTATTTCTGGTTCTCAAAATCATTTTCTTCAGGTTGGTCTTTGACAACAACATCCATACCCTCATTAAACTCTTCTGCCTTACCTTTAGATGGACTTTGGTAAGTTACTTGGAAAACTGAATCAGTGGCAAGCTTGTCCTCCTCTTCTGAAGATGCATAGCTGCTGCAGGTGGTTAACTGGTCAACCTTAGCCCAGTCGTTACAAGTACTTGCTGCCTGAGAGGCTTTCACCGTAGCTGACGTACTTCGACTAGATGAGGACCAGGAAGCCTGACACCTCTCTCTTTTGACTAAGTTTTGTTGCTTGCAACTGAAGCAAGACTTCAGGAGAGCTTTCTGAGGCTTTATCATCTCAAATTCTGCCACAGACTCTGAACCCTGCAGTTCAGCAAGGTCCTTGGTACGTTTCTCAGTCTCTTTATAGATCCGGCAATACAGAATGGTCATCACTGACACAGGAATGTAGAAAGCAGCAATTGCAGTGCCAAAGGTGATAATGGGCTCATATAAAAACTGTATCTGGCACTCTTCAGGTGGTACTGTTCGTTCACCCACAAAATACTGCCAGCACAAGATTACAGGTGCCCACAACACAAAGGAGATGAGCCAAGCCAGACCAATCATGATGCCAGCTCTTTTGGGCGTGCGTTTGGCCCTGTAAGTTAAAGGCCTTGTGATGGAAAAATATCTGTCAAAACTGATGACTAGGAGGTTCATTACTGAGGCGTTGCTAGCAACATAGTCCAGTGCTAGCCACAAGTCACAGGCAAGGCTTCCAAGAGACCAATGGCCTATGAGTATATAAGATGTATAAAGGTTCATAGAAAATATTCCAATGATGAGATCTGCACAGGCAAGGCTGAGCAAGTAATAATTGTTGACAGTTTTGAGCTGACTGTTAACCTTGAAGGATATCATTACAAGAATATTTCCCACTACAGTTATTAAGCTCACAATTGCAGTTACAGTGGCAATAGTAATGACTTCCCAGAGGCTATGCCCTTCTAACTGCTTATGGTTGATGGATGAACTGTTTATAACAGTAGAATTGCTGAATAAATTTACTTCCATTCTTGTTCTTGGTGTATTGTCATCAGGATCTTAGCACTGTTAAATATTGCTTTCTGAACTCAAAGCTATTCTTGCAGAGACAGCTGTGAAGACCAAAGGGAAAAAAAAAAGAGACAGAAAAAGAAAGCAGCTCATTAAATACCACAATTCATTAGAGTTAACATAAAACACTTGCAAAACAATCTATCAAATTATTTGTGCTTTTTGCATATTGATTATTATCTCCACCATTGTAAACATAAATAAAATACACAAAAATGCATTATAGGACAAGGTACTCCAGCATCTCATGACATTTCTAAATGCAATCAAAATAAGCACTGTTTCGTCAGAAATTCAATCAAGCCAGCTTTCATATTTTGAATACCTTAAGAGACACTCTATATATTCTTATGAACAGACACTTAACATTTTGCAGTGCAATAAGACAGTGAGTCACTGTGTTGTTTCCTACAGTACTATGTAGAGGACATATCAAGATTTCAGAAATTCTCTTTGGAAAATTCAGGAAAGTCACCATCAGCAGAAATAGAGGAAAATGAGGATGCATGGGGAGATAGGAACCATGCTGGCATGGTGGCAGTGGGAAACAAGTGCTTGGGGCAATTGTGGGGTAATGTTTGAGCAGGCAAGGCCACAAAGATGTTTTTGGGAAAAATAGGTTAGGCAGGAAAGACCTGGGGACAGAAGAGACCGATTTGGTGAGGCATGGAAGTATAGTTTGTGTAGGCTGGGTGAGTGAATGGTAGGGTTGAGGAGAGAAAGGAGGAAACTGAAGAGGAATCATCAATGGATTATGACAGTCACAAAAAAATGCAACATAAAATTTAATACTGTAGATTGCATAAGCGGCAAAAGGTGGAAATAGCACCATTGTTATTCTACTAATGCATAGATCTCTGTCCATCCCCTCCTACATTCTTTAATAAGGTGTAATAATTCACTATTTTTTTTCTTGTCCCAGTGAATGCATACCTGAATTAGGCAATTTGGTTCTTTCACAGATCTCTGTTGTTTTTTGAGTCACTCCATCACATCGATGATGCTAATTACTTGTTTGATGCTTAATCCTGCTAGACTTTTTAAGTTTGGAATAATCAAATAGAAGTTATGTTTTTAAATGAGAAATTAAAGAGAAATTATTAACAGTTTTCTTATTGGTCACCTACACAGTATAGAACAGGTAGACGATCCCTTTTTTCAAAGCAGAGACAGGTTCAGCTAAAATTATCACAGAAGTTCACCTATTGAAGTCCAGCTCTAAGTTTTTAGGATTGTCTCTGCATCAGACCTCAATTATATGTCCTCCCTATCCATCCACACCATTTCTCTGTTTTCATTGTTCATCCTTACTCTCAGAACATTATTTTTCTTTGGTCTTGGCAAGTGTCTTGTTTACTGCAAGCTCTCACAGTCTACCCCTTTCCCATGTGTCATCATCTATCTTTTGTACCAAGTAGTTGGGGTCCTGTCCCTCATGAGCTGTATATATCACTATTTTATAGCCACTTGTTGAATTTTCAGAAAACCATCTTATTTTATTTCATTATCCCCTATTTGCTTTCATAGTTTCCTTTAATTTTGTCATGGAAGATATTTAAATATCCACAAAAATGTATCATCTTTCTTCTTCAAACCTTCCCTAACAATTATGTCTTGTTGAGATGAAATTTGTTAAGGATACATTTGCTGGTGTACTGAGATCACTGCCTATAACATGGACCAAACTGGTTCTTCTCCATCTCTTTGTGTCTGTCATCTCTTGTTTTATATTTGGATGCTTGTGCACCTGTATTCTTATTATATGCAACATATATTGAACCTAGCTCAACAGGATACTAGTTCACGTATAGGCCTTGCAGCCTAGTAATAATCAAAATATATGCATGTTGACCACCTGTACACTTGGCTCTCCACAGCATCCAGAGCCAGTCCAGCAGCCAAGAATAGCTCAAGTGCCACAGCAGTGCTAATGAGGCCCATGCAAGGAAAGAAATTTCACCCTGGATCTGCATTCTGCAAAGACTTCCCCCAAGTCAGAGCTGCCCTGATGGCTGGTTGTGCTGGCTTTACAAATGTTTACACAACCTTGAAGTGTAGGAATTCATTTAATGTGAAACAAAGGTGTGTGGAGCAGCTGCATAGCTGTGATACGTAGCTGAGCTGTGACAGAAGGATCTGTGGGTCTCTGATACCTCACATGGCTTATGCTTCTTTTTCTGCAGACAGTCAGCACTGTTGTTCTCCCCGTCAGCAAGGCAAGCCACAGGTGGAGCACAATACCACGGGAGGTGGGAGCAGAGACCTCACCAAGAAGAAGCAGGATGTGGAGCGACACGTTTGGTTCATGATCAGGGCCAGAGACAGCTATCAGGGTCAGACATAGTCTCTGTGATCGCACAGCAAGTCTGTAGTGGTGAGGCAGGTCCGAGACCAAGCCAGGAACCCCAGCCAGCAGGTCCACATTGGATCAGAGTCAGGATTGAGGAGGTAGGAGACCAGGTGTAGGTGCAACTGCTGCCCAAGTGCAATGTCGCACGGGCAAGGGCCAAGGGTGCTGCCTCAGCTGACAAGCAGTTCCCAAGGGAAAGGAGTGGGAGGCCCTCTTTCTTCAAGCTGATTTCTTCACAGCAGCTTTTATCAGCAAAGGAGCTGACCTTGGACTCAGCCACCTAAACTCAGTGGAGCCCCTAGAAGGAGGCTGCGCCTCGGGCCTTGACAGCCTGCACACCTGAAACACTGCCAGGGCTCATGACTTCTGTGCAAATTTCAAGATTTCAGCAAAAGGTAGAGATAGTCTTAAAAAGGCATCAGCTGCAAATGTCAGGTGCATGGATAAACCTCTACTAATTGGCTAACTTCTATATTTGCCTAACACACAGGGTTGAGCAGATGCTTAGCATGATTACAGGGGATTGTTTGAACTTTCTGCCTTTTTTTTTCCCAGAAGATGACAATTTTCCCAGAAGAGGGGAGACTAGAATTGGCCTAAACACTGTGGCCTGTAATGCTTTGTCTTTCGCCACACATAGCAAGCATGTCACCTTCTTAGGTCACTTACCCTCCCTAACATTAGGATTTAGGAGGAAAGACTTCTGAAGCTACCCCATGTGGACTGCAGACTTCAGAGCAACATCAGAATCAGAAATTGGTTTTGTCCTGACGCAATTGTTCTTGTTTGAACTGACATGGTCAGGAGGAACACTGGTAATGTAGTGTAGAAACTACATTAATTTCTAAATAAAAAACACTCTCATTATCATCATGCAAAGCCTTCTCTCCCTAATGGTCTGTTCTACTGTAACGCCTATGAAAAATGACAGTAGCTAAGCTGCTAGTATGCAAAATGTCTTATTGGCATGTTGACCATTCTTGTCATCTCTTCACACTCTCTCATCTTTTGTCTCATAGGTCTGTGTTAACACTTCACAGTGTTACCTTTTGTTCTGTGTTTGTGTATCACTCAAGGCAATAGTGCCTGTGAGTGGGACTTCCGTGTGCTATGGTAACATAATTTATGTTAACTGTCTATCATAAAAGATGATAATAATAGGGGGATCAAAATTAAATTACAAAATCAAAATGCACATGTACAGTATCATGACTTTGCTGTCTGTCTCATAATTATGGATGCATGAACTTGACACTTGTGAGTTGTAATGATATTTGCTATTTGTTGCCAAATATTAGTGATATTTTTTTCAATCTAGCTGTAAGTATTAATTAAAGTTGTTACATTTGTACGTATAGTCAGCTTACAGTTATCTGCAGACAGATTGTTCGTGTCATAGATTAATTGCACCACAGATGCAGGCACAGCTTGGGTTCACCAGGTTTTATTAGCTCTAGCTCAGCACTGGGTCTGCCAGACCTGTGCTGGCTGCACAAGCAATCACTTAGATGTCTTTGCAATGTGCTTGCCAGTGCTGCTCCCTGTTACTTGAGTTATTTGCTTGTGTTGCATTGGAGTCCTGCTAAGCTGGTTTACTGATTTGCTGCATGCTATGCCCCAGAACGAAGCAACCCTTACTGCAGGTAGTAGGACAGGGACACTACGACCCATGATTTCACAGAACAGGGAGTTTTGGCCAGATTTTTCTGTAAGGACTACCATGTTTAAAAATGCTTCAAAACCAGATTGACGTTATAATGTGTGTTGTTAAATGACAGCCTGCATGTTTAAGGGTAATCAGGCAAGCCTGCTGTTGGGGAAAGGGTGAGATTTCCTGAGGACAGCATGAGTGCCTGCTTAGTTCAAGCAGAGCAGGACAAGCCAGCATAGCTCTATGGCACAAAGCTGTTCCAGTGTCCCTATTCTGTGTCCTCAGAACAAGATGCTCCTCAAGAGACAGCACAGTCACTCATGCGCTTTACATAGTGCCCGGTTGTGTGCAACACCCCTCAGCTGGGGCTTGGTTGCTTTTTCCATGATTTGCTACAGAAAGCTAACTTTGGGTCCCGTACTTGGGTCAATATAGTGCTACAGTCTTGGGGGCGAGTGGCTGGAAAGCTGCCAGGTGGAAAAGGACCTGGGGGTGGTTGTCAACAGCTGGATGAATATGAGCCAGCAGTGTGCCCGGGTGGCCAAGAAGGCCAACAGCATCCTGGCCTGAATCAGGCACACTGTGGCCAGCAGGACCAGGGCAGTGAGTGTTCCCCTGTACTCAGCACTGGTGAGGCTGCACCATGAATCTGGTGTTCGGTTTTGGGCCCCTCACTACAAGACAGACATTGAGGTGCTGGAGTGTGTCCAGAGAAGGGCAACGGAGCTGGGGAAGGGTCGGGATCACAAATCCTGTGAGGAGCGTCTGAAGGAGCTGGGGCTGTTCAGCCTGGAGGAGGCTGAGGGGAGACCTTATCACTCTCTACAGCTCCCTGAATGGGGATTGCAGAGAGGTGAGGGTTGGTCTCTGCTCCTAAGTAACAAGTGACAGGATGAGAGCAAATGGCCTGAAGATGGGCCAGGGGAGGTTTGGATGTTGGGAAAAATTTCTTCCCTGCAAGGGCTGTCAGGCACTGTAATGGGCTGCCCAGGGAACTCATCGAGTCGCCGTCCCTGGCGGTATTTAAGAACCATACAGCTGTGCCTAGTGACACGGCTTGGTGGTGGGCTGAGCAGCGCTAGGTTTATGGTTGGACTTGGTGAT
>NW_010242195.1:1020-2178 GCF_000690775.1 Eurypyga helias | reverse complement strand
GCTCCCGGGGACCCCCAGCCCCCCAAACCTCTTCCTGCACCCCACTTCTCCCACTCACCTGCGCCCCAGCCTGGCTGCATCTCTTGTGCTGGTACCACCCACATTCCATCCGGAACTGAACACGTTGCGGGCACGAAGCGCCTCGACTCCTAACGTGTGAGAGCTGTCACCGTCACTGCGCTTCCCTGGCTCTTTCCTCCCTGAATTTCAATCAGTCCGGGCACTAAAAATAGCCACGCTCAGGTGCTGAGCAGGGCTGTGCCCAGCTGCTGCGGTTTTCCCTTTATTTGCTCCAGAAATTCTACCTCGGAGGCTGCGAGTGGCTCTCATGGCACAGCCCGGAGCGTGAAGGACGTGCCGTGTCGCTCGGTGTGAGCATGGCACCGCGGCGCGCTCCGGCTTTGCCGCCCAGGGTGCGGGGGAGTGGCTCATGCAGTGTCAGGGTGCTGGGCTCAGGGGGTGATGGCCACCATGGGGATGTGGCCCAGGCAAAGGAGGGGACACCCACCAGGCCACCCTGCTGCCTGTGGCATTGCCATCACCAGCCATGCTGGGACTGCGGTGGCCCTGGCACGGGGCACAGAGGTCCCACTCGCGTGGGCACCGTGGCACCCGTGGGTGTCATGCAGCATCCAAGGCTGGGTCCAGGCCCTTTTGCTGCCGCCTTGGCATCTTGTGGTAGCAGGGACCCTGCTCCATAGCCCCTGCAAGCCGCGAGGCAGCGGTGATGGGCCCTGGGCGATGGGCCCCAGCATGCCCCACGGCTCCGGGAGCCCCGAGGCAAGGCCGGCCCCAGTCTGTGGCTAGTACCAGGGCAAGCAGCAGTGCAGGGAGCAGCGTCGGCTGGGCACCGTGGCCCCAAAAGCCGCCAGGGTGCCCCATGGGGCGCCCATCCCACATCCGGGAGTGGCGTGCCAGGAGCTCTGCCTGCCGGGCACACCTTTCCTTTCCCTGCCTGCCCCAGCCCCTCTCTGCCTGCCTTCTTCCTGGTCTGCCAGCCTGCAGTGCCACCATCCTCCCGGTGACACGTCTCAGCTCCCCCAGCTCTGGTGGCACCGGGTGACGGTCACCCCCCTGCGCTGTGTCACCCCAGGCAAGGGACTCCCCAAGCAGTAAAGCAGCATGGGGTTCCTGCTAGCGTGGCTGGGAGCCAAGTCA
>NW_010242195.1:0-994 GCF_000690775.1 Eurypyga helias | reverse complement strand
TGACAGGACCTGGAGGGCTCTCAGCCCCCCCAGCAGCCGCATTCCTCTGGAACCCGTTCGGCAGGGTCCTGTGGGTGCCAAGGCGAAGGCATCCGGGTTGGGCTTTTTCCTGGTCATGCCCTGTTGAGTCGGGTGCCGAGTCAACAAGGAGGAGACATGAGAATTTTCTGAAGCCTGGTGCCCCTTTTACCGCTGCTGGTACCCTCCCCAGTTCCTCACCCCCAAGCTCCCTGTGCTGCTGGGGGGGATCCCGCAGAAAGACAGGGGGGGAAGAAAGAGGAGGCAGAAACAAGTGAAAAACGACCCAATTTAATCCCAAAGCCGCCCCCAGCTCCAGGATTTCAGGAGCACCCTGCACCCCCACCCTGGTTCCCCCAGCCAGTCAGCCCATGGGGCACAGGGCTGAGCACACCCCCGGGAGCGCCCCACAGCTCTCTGCTCCGGCACGGGGAGAAGGAGCTTTCCAAGGCATCTGGCCTCTTCCTCAGCTCCACCACCAGCCCCGCACCGGCCCTTAGGGAGGTGCCCTGATGAAGACCATCTTGGTGGAGTAGACCAGGTCCACCAAGTAGGCGATGAGGTTGAAGATGGTGAGGAAGGTGACCCCCAGGTGCCTGTCCCACCAGCAGTTCCTGCCACAGGGGTCAGGGCGGCTCCTGCCCCTGAAGCTGTAGAGGGGCCAGAGGACGGTGGCGGTGATGTACATCAGCAGGGCCAGGGCGTTGTAGCCCACCAGCACCTTCTCCAGCGGGCAGGGCATGTAGGTGAGGCACCGGCCGATGGTGAAGATGATGATGAGGAGGGTGAAGATGAAGCAGATGGAGTAGACAGCCACACACCACTGCAGGCCAGCTTCCGAACCATAGGGATCCAACAAGGAGAAGATGAGACAGGCCACGTAGGCTTCAAAGACCTTGAGGAGCCCAGGCACGGTGGAGAGGAAGCTGCTGATGTCCCCTGGCTTGGCGCGGGTGAGTCCCACCTCGACGGCGTA
>NW_010242194.1:0-26786 GCF_000690775.1 Eurypyga helias | reverse complement strand
AGCCTTGTCCTTTGCAAGGCAGAGCTGCAGCTGAATTGCAGCTGGCTAGTGCTTCCCATGCTGGAGAGGAGGAAGGCTGCTTCCATGGGTCTAATGGGGCTGTAGAAAAACCTTCTGATGCCTTGGCTGAGTTGGCTTTTAATTTAACGGAGAAAGTCTTTCTGGTCAGAACGGATGCATCCCTGCCCTTGGGTCAGGGTTCGGTGATGGTATCAGATGCTGCTTAAAAGGTGCGGATGTAAAAGCCATCTGTAGTCACAGATATATGACCCAGTGGTTAAGTAATGGAGTAACGTGCCAACACAGCCGGCTGCTGCCTAAATGTGTAGCCAGAAAGTGTTTGATTCCATTTTTGAATTGCTTTGCGGGTGCTAAGTGGAGCTATTGCATTACCGGCAATTAAGGCCCTGCTCCCCGAGGCTGCTCGGGCGCTGCTCGGCCCCAGCATGTAAAGCGATGCAGGCTCACGTCGCGGGAGGGCTGACCTGTCACAGAGGATGAGGTTGGTGGAAAGGTTTTCTTATCCCGCTGGAAAACGAGCCTTTTCAGAACATGTTGCAAGAGGATCTCTGCACCCTGGGCAGCTGCTCCCTCTGCGGGAAGCTTTATATGGAGGGTGGGAAGAATCACAGAACATTTTGGGTTGGAAGGGACCTTTAAAGGCCACCTAGTCAACCCCCCTGCAGTGAGCAGGGCCATCTTCCACGAGATCAGGTTGCTCAGAGCCATGTCCAACCTGTCCTTGAATGTTTCCAGGGATAGCATCTCCCACCTCTCTGGGCATCCTGTGCCAGTGCCTCACCACCCTCATCGTAAAAAATTTCTTACTTACATCTAGTCTGAATCTACCCTCTTTTAGTTTAAAACCATTAGCCCTTGTCCTGTGGCAACCAGCCCTGCCGGGCTGGCTCATCCCTCAGCTTCAAGATGGACTTTCTTTGGCCAGTTGACAGCATCTGCAACACTAATTGTAACCATTTCTGTTATATTCTTTTTTAAGGCATCCCCCTTTCTCTAGCGGGAGATAGGAGAAATAACTTGGGTCCCCCAGACTTATATGTGATGAATGTGATATTTCATATGTGCCTCAGAGAGGGGAAAAAAAGGGCTGGGTTGAGTAACCTGTGTGTAAGCAGGTTTTAAGAAGGCATATTCATGTGCCAAAGGGAATCATTCTGGTCCACTGGGTAAGTATGTATTAAAGTAATTTTCAAAATACTTTTCTGCAGCCAATGAGCTGGAAAGGGTCAGTCCAACCATGCATTACTTTCCAATGCATATGCTTATTTATGGAATAGAAGGAGGAACACAAGACCCTTCTGGTTACCTGCCTGGCCAAAGGCATCTGTAATTTCTTCCAGCACGGCCATGCCGTTTGGAAGGAGGGTCAGCGCTGGTTTTCCCTGGTGTTGGGATCACTCAGTGAAGGGATCCAGATCCACCGTAACAGGACAAGGACCACATCTTGCCTGCTGAGTAACAGCTCACACTGCATTTGGCATGAAATCCCAAGAGGTGGGAGGCCTCGGAGCAAGACCAAGGGAAATGGGTGAGGCAACTCCTTGTTTTGTGGATATGGTCAGGATTGCGTGTGAGCAGAAACCCAGTAGCTTGGCCTGGATTTTTCCAGCATGCAGAGCAGGATTGGAGCACCTGGAAACTTTCTGGCAATCTAGTAGGGTGCCTGATGAATTTAGGTGAGCTGTGTGTAGGCAACAGCTGCGTGATGGGTTTCCAGGATCACGGTTAGACTTCTGGTGGCTTAAATTCCAAGTAGGTAACTCTTTAGGCACCTAATTTGGTTTTGGATGAGGAAAAAACATGGGCAGAACACATGTTTTGAAAGGTGTGTGGTGGCGAAGTTGAAGTCAGTAGCAGAAGCGTGATTAACCTGGGATTCGTTCACGTGTTTTGAGATCGATTTTCGTTTTGCAACAGTAAATCTTAAAACATCTGGGACAGTTTGACATACATGTGCAGGCAGCAATTAGTCCAGATATTATCTAGCCTGGGGGCAAGGGGAGAAGGAGGGATTCTGTGCCAAGGTCTCGACCATTGGTGGATTGCTGTAGCTTTATTGTACACGTGTGGGCTTAGCACCTAGGAGTGGAGGCAAAACAGCCGGAATGCCCGTTTTCCACTTCGAGCACCTAAACAACAGGAGCAATCAGTCATTTGCTTCCTCTGTAGAAAAAAGAGCATTTTAAAAATAGATCCCAAGCAGGAATTTGCATGCGTGCCATATTCCATCATTAACGTATCTCCAGCCAGAGTACTTTATAAGTATGCACAGATGGTTCTTGTTCCTGGTTAAGATTTACAATTCGGTGGTTCGTATTTTTAAATAAAACCTCAAGTGCTAAATAAAGAAAATGTCACAACTCTTTTAACAATGGAAAAAAGGTCTAGTTCAAAGGCACAGCTGCGGGACATCGTGGGAGTAGAATAAAACAGAAGGCTTTTCACTGGAGGAGCTGGATATCATACATTTAAACCATTATTTTTTCCCTTATAAAGAGAAGTCTCTGGGCCTGATGCCACCTTATGGGGCACTTCTGCCCCCTCCGATCAGCAGAGGGGCTGGGAGCTGGGGGTTACTTTGCATCTGTTGCATTCCCGGCGTGGCTGTGTGTACATAACAGCAGCTCAAAGAGGGTTGGGACTGTGATGCCACATTTTGCAGAGCAAAGAGAGATGCTTTGTCCTGAAGAATCTGCTGCCTGGGGATGGTTACATACAGGTTTGTGTGTATGTGTACCTATATGTGCATATCTAATAAAAAAATATAAATAATACACCCACCAGCACACATGCATGATGACAGATGGTGTTAATGGTGATAATAATTATGCATCATTTACTTTTATCTGCATTTTTACCCAGTTATTGCAGTGAAACAGACATTAAACAGTTCCAGTCTGTGCCTCCCTTCATACCCACAGCTAGGAGGCAACCCTTGATTTTAGTTATTTTTGAAGCAAAATATCAGTGAATTAGCAGGTTAAGATTAGGGAAAAAAAACCTAGGGCACTAATGAAGCAGCACTTTAAAGTGAGTGGAGTTCTTTGTGTTGTGTATGTGAGTATTTTTAATTGTTTGGTCTCTTCTTCCTAGCGCTGCTATCTCTTTGCCTACCAGTGCAGTAGGCAGGGAGCAGTGTGGATGTGCTGAGCATATCCAGCCCAAGCTCCTGCTTGCTCTGTCCCTGAAAGGCACTTCAGCAGCCTTCACCAACTCTTGGTTTTCTCAGCACCCATTAAAACAATCCTAACCAATCCTCGGCTGTGGAAACCTGCAGCAAGGCAAACACCTTTTGTTTTCCTTGTCTTTGATAAGTTTTCTTCTTTTCATGCACCAGGACAGATGCAGGGGTTACCCAGAAATGCTTTTCAGTCTGTGTGAAGCGCCTTCTGGTCAGTATGCAAGCTGCCCTGAATTCTCAGGATGCAAGATGCAGAACTGGGGAATCACTGGCCTCCTGTGCCAACCTGGGGGAATGCCTGGCTTCTTGCTTTTAGTGTGATTATTTGTCCTGAAAAAGATACTGCTGTGTAAATATGATGGTCTTTTAAAAAAGGTAGAGCCAGGAGTGAGTTGTTTTGAGCTGCTGTGAAGCTGCTCCTGGAATAACACCTTGCATTTTCCATGTTTGCCCTTCAAAAGGAAAGAAATGGGAACTGCCCAGAAGCTCTGCCCATTCAGCTTGAGGAAGAGCAAACCAAAAAGTGATTTGATCAAAGACTGAACATAGCCACGTTTTCTTTAGCTAAAGAGCTCTTCAGTCAAGCCCGCAAGGGTGCAACGCGATTTGAAGGCTGAAAGCTACAAAACAAAGGGCAGGTTTTAACAATGAGGGAATTAACTGTTGAAACAGCTCACTGAGCAATGTGGTGTGTGTCCCCTTGCCTTAAGTTAGGAGTCAGACGCCAAGTTTCCAGCCCAGCTGCAGGTGTAGCTGCCGAAAAAGTGCCCTGCTCGCTGTTTGTAGCTTCCTTCTATTTCTTCCTAGCTGAGCTTTAGTTTGGGACGCCTATGTGGGAAAATGCAAATATTTCTTTTCAATTAATACTTTAAAATACTTTCAGAAGTCCTTTGCAATCTATTGCTTGTTATTTTTGTGTAGCTCCTGATGGTTTCTCTTCATGATTTGAGCTGTGCTGAGCTGACTGAGGTGCAGGAAAGCTGAGCTGTGCTGAATTTAGCAACTCCTGTTGTCCCTGGATTTGCTCCCCTGTACACTTCTTAATTGCCAGTGTATAGCAGATACCCTATTAAACAGCTGCTGGACAGTCAGAAAATTCTTATTTTATTCACTGCCATACATTAGACCTCCATGTGTTTTAACCATGCTAATCAGACGTATTTCACATCCAAAGAGTTCATTTTTGGTAGTGATGATACTGAACAACTCATTTTCATGGCACTGAGACATGCTTCGTTGCGAGGAATAATCTTTTGATTGTTTCCCATCTCTCAAAAGGGATTAATTTAATGATGATTAATTTAAGTAAGTCACACCTTCAGGAAATAGCCCTCAGCTGAGGCACAGGGCTTGGCCTCCGTGAGCTGCGGGGGGATCTCTGAGCTGGTGCCTGAAGCACCTCCTCCCCTCCCTCCTTGTTCTTTCACCTCAGTGCTTGCCAGGCTCTTTTTCCCACGTTTTTCCCTCATTCCTCAGGGGTTGCAGCCTCTTACCCTTTCTCGAATGTGTTTTTCCTGAGGCACTGCCAAGGGGCTGTGCAGTGCTCAGCTGTGGGGCTGCCACGGAACCATCCAGAACATGGCGGGCAGCACCTCGCCTCACGCAGCTGCCTGTCACCAATACCTTCCCACACGCACGTCCGTGCGAGGGCAGCGCAAACGGCTAGTGTGCAAACGGATAGTTTTGGCCAAAGATGTCCTCGGGGAGCTGAGTTTCTGCTTCAAGCAGCCTCGTTTGAGGTCGCTTGTCCCTGGGACCTGCACATGGCCGTTCTGTGGAGGCCGGAGGGCCCGCTCGCCTGAGGCGACAGCCTGGCTTTAGAGGAGGGATGCGTTCGTTGATGGTTCTCACCAAAGTCACACTTTGTGAGGTATTGCTGATTTTAAAAAAATATTTTGGGGGATTTTATTTTAAACCTTGATTATTTGTTGGTTTGTTTTTAAGTAAATTCTTCTTCACGTGGCCAAACTGGGGGTTTAAGGTAAAAAAAAAAAAAAGCCAAGAGAAAGGTGTGCGGCCCTGATGCCTAAGGACAGCCTGGGATTTATTCAAGGCCTGTGGTGCTGGGAAGCGCTATCCCTTCAGCTCTTTTTACTAGTTTTATAACTGCAATTCAGGCATCTCCTTCAAACAGTATCACTAAAAGCTATGTGCAGTCAGGTTTTATTTCATTTTTATTTCTCTGATGTCTGGCTTGGCGTTTCTGTATCTTAATCTTCTCAGTTTGCTAGCGAGGAAAGAAAGAAATGTACGAATGCTGGAAAAAAGGCACGTTATGGCAGCAGAGCTTTTCCCTGAGAAAGGAAAAGCAGCACCACGTCCCATCCTTAACGGTGAAGGGCTCTCGTTCATCTCTGGACATGCTCCTCCAGGATGGACTTCAGTTTTTCCTTTCTCCGTGCCTGTGTTTTACCCGTATTTCTATAAAGGCTGGGAGAAGTATATTTTTTTTTTTTGGCTTGAAGGGGAGTGATTCTGCCCCACAAAATTATTTGCTCAGTGAGAGGTTTTCAGTAATGCGCAGAAGAATTATAACAGGTGTACCGCTGGGAATGGCAGAGGGAAGGGAAGCTGCCTTGAGGGCACATCCAATATGCTGTGGGAGCTGGGGCATGCTCAGAGACCTCGGAATAGCCATATGAAAACCCCCCAGTAATTGTCTTGCCCTGACCCTCTTTATCCAGTGAGCAAGCGGCAGTCACTGGAACAAATACTCCACAGAAATGCAGTGGGTGACTGTCATTTTTCTGATCTGCTTTGTGAGGGCCCCAGGAGTTGAGAGTTTTGCCGCAAACGCAAGATTTCAGCTGAACAAAAGCAAATTGCGGGGAAAATCGGGCAGTTGAAATCGCGTTGCCTTTTGCAAGGTGATGTTCATCCCGTATTTTGCCAACTGTTGACGTGGTCTGGGGATGGGAAGGAGCCGTACGTGGTCCACCCAGCCCTCAGGTGCCGGGTGTTCATCGCGGTCCAGGCATGGAAAGGTTGAAAACCTTCCCCATGTGCGACTGGTTTTTATAGCTACAATAGGACTTGATTTCCCGCAGGAATCCCTCATTACTTGTCTGTGCATTTCCATGTCATTGTAAGCATTAGCACTGTGGCTTTACAGGAAGCTACCTCTCTGCTCTGTGTCTGTTCAGCATCCAGTACCGTGACGCTGCGTGAAAGCCGTCCATTTAAAACCATGGTTCCTAGTTTTGTCGTTGTTGATTGAGATTTTCAGCACTGGGAATGCGTAGAAGTGTGCCTTCATTTTCAGATAAAATCCTTACTGAAACTGGTGAAGGAAACCAGGGAGGTAATTTAGGTGCCTGAGGTTGAAGTCAGCCTGATGCACTGAGCTTTGCCGGTGTTGTCTCTCGTACGCAGTGCACTGAGTTGCACCCACCGCTAATTGCATAATAAATCAGTGCAAATTGCACAGTGTTGTGGCGCTCCGGAGCGGCCTTTGCAAACCCGCGTCCTCTGCTCACCGAGCAGCCGCTGCCCCGTGTGAACCCGCGTCCTGCTGCTCCTGGACCTATCAGCTAAAATCTAAAATAAGCAGATAGGAAAAAGCGTGTGCTGGTCTATTGGTGAAGCAAGGATTCCTGGGGCTTAAGAGCATTAATCCTCTCGATTTCAATAACAGCAAAGCTTTTTAAGAGCTTAGATGGTCTTCCAAACATCCCCTAAGGAAAGAACTAGTCTTCTGCCATTGTGAGGTTGGATGTCTCCCTTGGAATAGATGGAGCTTTTGGCAACTAGAGTTAAGATCCATACTGGACCTTGAGTAAAACTGTCCAGTATTTAGCACCGACACATCCACCCCTTACTATGGTGGAAAAATCCCTAGGAAGGGATGAAACTCATTCGTATGATTGTCAGCTGTGGCTCACCGAGCCCTAACGGCTTCAGGGCAATCGGATAAGGAGCTGTGGCTGGGATGAGGATGGTGATGTGTTGCAGCACACTTGCAGTTAGGTTTCATTTGCAAATAATTTAGCAAAGCTGCTCTTGTTTTCCTTATTTATTCTTGAAGGGCAGATCTTCCCTGCTGGGTTGTCAATTGACAGACATCTAGGGGTGTTTCCATACTTTGATGGTGATCAGAGGGAGGGAAAAAAAAAGAAAAGAGGGATTGCGGCAACGGTTGTGTGTCAGTCCTTGGGGATACAGTCCTTGGTGTGTAATATATAAAGACCTTTTTATATGATAAATCACTGCAGGGACAGGCATGTCTGTCACAGACAGATTCCTGCTCCATGAGATGCTGAACAAACAGGGAGCAAAAAACCTGGCTGTTGTCCTGTCCAGGTCACTGGGAGGGTACGGATGTGATCTGAAGTCTGTGTGCTCTGCTTCTTGCCCTGCTGCCAACACAGCACGGTTTTCCCAACCTTGTAGGTTTTCTGAGTTTCAGAGAAGTTCCCAAGCAGAGGCAAATTCTGTTTCAAGACTGCACATGCCAGAAGGCAACTTTTGTATTTCTTTTAAATCAAATTTATCTATTTAAATACTTTCTTTGACAAATTTAAAATTTTACATTGTCCTTTGGACATTGCATTTTTCAACCATTTTAAAATCATAAATTCAAGTTTCAAAACAAATGAAATTCAAAATTATGACATTTCAAGAGGCTTACAATATCTTGCTCCCTTCTTCCTGATTGCTTTTTTGCAATCAGAAATTAATCACAAATGGCTCTTTTGACAAAATATTTGCTTTCTGATGAAAAAACCATTTTAGTAGAAAATCTCCAGGCAGTGTCAGTAGCAAGGACTCTTCTGTATCTGAAATATTGTTAGTCTGTCAGGGACTTGAAGTTACCTCAAGTGTTCAGGTTTTTGGTGTTTTGTGGTTTTTTGTTTTTTTTTTTTTGCTTCAAATGAAGACAATCCAAAGCTGTAAAAGCTTTTTTAACTTTATCTGCACATGGTTCTGCCTTGTTTGTTCCTTGTGAGAATGTGTATGTCTTTTGTGCAGGCTTTTTGTTTAGGTTTTGTATAAGGACAGGCAAAAATATTTTAGAGGGCGACTTGTGAACAAGCATGCTGGAGAAATACTGTTTCTCCATGAGTTTCAGACTGAAGTGTAAGTTGATTTATTAGAGTTTTTCCTTATTTGTAACAAATGTTTTTCTATTGCTCCTATTAGTTGGTGACACCGTTTCTGTGGTAAATGAACTGACATGTGAAGGTAATGATGACAAGGGGCTGATAATGGATGACGAGGGGAAAGGGGGGCTCGGTGCAACAACATGCCCTACTCAGGTTGATCCAAGGACACCTATCAATCAAAATGGTGACAGCAGTCAGGGAAATTTAATTGGAGATTCATTGAACCTTTAATGATGTGACAAAGAAAAATAAGGAGGCTAAAAAAGGCTTCTGGGCTTTTCTTCTCCTTCATTCTGCCAGTGCTCAGAAGGAGAAGGGGACCGTGGGATTGCCAAAGGCGCCTCTTGTCATTGTGTCTGTGAGAGGTAATCATCATGCTTTGAAAGGGAGCAAAGTGTTTGGAGCTGTGCGTGGGTATATTTCATTGCTTCGGTACAGAAAGGGGGTTGTCAAAGACCTTTTCTTTAACTCGTGCCTACCTGCCTCTTGATCGTAACTGGAACTATTAAAAGAGATGCTAACAAGCTACGTGTGCCTTGTGTGAGCACGGCGTAAAGCCTTATCATGGCTTGGGCAGTGTTCCCCACAGAAAGCTTTATTCAAACCCCCTTTCTTGGTTTTATCACCAACAAACACGACGAGTTACGTTTGGGAGCGTGCAGTCTGTTGGAACTCAAGAGCGGAGTTACGTGGCTTGTAAATGACAGGATGGATCAAACGCTACCGTTCTTCCCTCAGCTGCCTTTCGGAACTAGCACGGGTGCTCAGCGCAGATGGATAGCTTCTCTTGTTGAGCTTTTGCATACGTTTCCATAAATAATACGTTAATATTATTTTAGTGGCAATGCCCACTGTGTGGAGGGGACTCTCTGCAGGTGCAGAAATCTGCTTAATTTTTTTCTACCCGGCAATTCTCTCTTTGAATATGCCACGTAAGAGCTTGCTCTTTGGGTTGGGAGGACGCTGCGGGGAAAATATTTACTGCGCTTGAGATCTTATTAATCTTTTTCATTGATTGGAAAATCCATCCCTTCCCCTGTTTTACTTCAGCTTGCTTAGTTCAGTGTGTAGACTCTGTAAAATGACAGTGAACGGTGAGTTTTATCAGAGACTGGGGAATTTCATTTACATCTCTAAGTTCCCTTTAGTCTGCTCCTACCAAATGAGACTGAGCCTTGTACTTGTAACATGACCTGTCTCAGTCAAAGTCCTGAAGTACAACAGCAGCTCCTGCAGATGCATCTAAATATTTGGCTTTCCCAAGCCTAAATAACACAATATTTGGATATCTATAAAGCTAAATATCTAAATATTGTGGCCAAAAGCTGAGCCCCTGGGCAAAATTAGCCATTAATGTGATGGTCAGAATTTGTTTTGGCCAAATTTGTAGAGATGTGGGCAAAATTAAAATGTAAAAGGGAGACTTTGCTTCCCCCTCCCCTCCTGCAGTGAGCTGAGAAAGGCTGATAGGAACCGATCTGGATGTAGAGTGTATGATAACACAGCGTAAGACGGGATTCGATAATCCTCACCTTATCTCTTCTTATTTCTCAAGCTGGTGATGTGCGTCGATAATTAAAGTGAACGGCAAGCTGCAGTGCCACCCTGACTTCTGGGGTACCAGTTGCCATTAATAATAATGCAGTCAGACAATACAAGGTTTTAGCTCCACATTAATACAGACAGGACGAGAAAAGGGGGATAAAGCCAAAGGGATAAGCCAAACCCCTTGGTGTCATCTGGGTATCCTTTCAAGCTGATCTCTCCCTTCATGCTCTTTGATTCCAATTATTCTCTCCTCTTTACAGGCAGGGATATTTGTTTAATTATGGTGTGGGATGGGATGGGGAAGGAAGAAGGGGTTTGGATCTAGCTACCCTTTTTTAGCTCTTCTGTGGTTGTATTTGCTCAGCAGAAATCACTCCTTGCCTTGGCAGAGCCTGCATTTGGAGACTTGGCATGTCTGACTGGACCTCTAGATCGACTCCGTATAACTTCAGATGCAAGCTGACAGGCCTGTGCTGGAAAATTCGAGCAGTTCCTCTCCTGCCAGCTGAGGGTGCAGCTCATAGCACCTCTGAGCTCACACCAAGTTTTCAGGAAAGAGTAGTCCTTTGGTATGCTGCATTCTTGGGTAGCTGAAAAATCAGCCAGGTTTCACCACCACACAGAGCTTTCCTGATGTGAAGTGAGCGTATCTGCCTTCCCCAGCCTCTCGGGGCCTGCCCTAGAGCCCACAGACACCGTGGGGTGTAATGCTAAGAGTCTACATTAGAGCCTGTGTATAAAATACACATAAAATACAAAATAAGGCATAAAAATAATGGGTGGAGCAATTCCTAAAAGCCTTCACTATTGTCCGAGCTCTGCTATTTCTCAAGTCAGGTGAAGTTCTGCCACCCATTTTGGTGACTGCTGGGCTTAGAGCCCCAAGTCATCCCTGTACCAGTATCCACTGCTGTCCCTCTGTGCTCTCCAGTTCAAAAAATGCCTGGTACTTCTCATAATGAAGAGGTAGAAATGAAAATTTTCTGTCCGATAATACAGTATGTGTATCAAAAATTACTTCTGGCAGAACTGGAACTGGAGGTTTCTCTTCTGCCCGGGAATGGATTTCACGGCAGTATCCTCCACGAGCACGGCCCATGTGGAGAGGCCTCCCTCAGCATTTCCCTTTGACTTTGCTGGGACACCCTGTGCACAACTGGTGGGACGGCACAAGCTGTCGTCTGTTAGCTGTCCAAATAGTCTTACTATCCATGCAAAATCCATCCAGCCTCGGCAAAATGTATTTGCAGTCATTTTTGTGTTACAGAAGGTTGGTCCTTCTCCCCTTCTCTGTATTTTGATGAATGTAGAGCAGTTTCTCTTCCATTTGAGGGGCCTTCCTGTGCCCCTCTTGAAATTGTTTCCCTCCCCTCATTGCATTCCCAGTGCTTCCTACTGCCAGCACAAGTTCTCCTACATTTATCAGCTGCCCTTGAAATGAGATTAGGCTTTTATATGCATCTGGCCTTGGATAGATTTGTGCGAGGAGATTTAGGGTGTTACAGGGTGTTTAGGGCCACACAGGGTTGTGTCGTGTATAGGAGCCCGTTAGCAAGCAACTGACGTTGCTACAAGTTGTATGCGCTCCATCTGCTTTTACCACTCTGATTAGCTCTCGGAAACCCAGACTGGCCCTAATCCCTTAACTGCTTTTTTTTGAAAGGGTGTTTGCCCTGGCTCCTTTGCCCTTTGGGGCAGCGCAGCTGGCGCAGCGTTTTTGCTTATGGTTGATCTCATGGCCGTGACCTAGATGTGACATTGGCATTACAGCTGCCCTTGTGTGTTATTTCCACACCCCCCGTGTTCATACTGGAGGAAAACGTGCACAAAGACGGACCGATTTGGGGAAATCATCTGGCTGGGAAAAGGAGCTCCCAGCGCATTTATTTCAGAAATGGCTTTGCCCCAGAGCTCCATGTCCCAACAGTCCTGCAAACTTGGGAGGAACGAGGATCTTCTTCCCTTCTTTGCCATTTTGCCCAATCTCAAGTTAATTTGATCTCTATCTGAGAGCACCAGGGAGAGAACATCTATTAAACAATAAAATAGACCGATTGTGATGTATTTTCAACCGCTTTGGGGGAATTCTACAAAATTAAGTATCAGAATTGTTTTTCTTATTGGCAACTATTGATCTCTGGCTGTGCCAGTTTCTCTCATTAACACTTTTATTACCTTGTCAATCACAGCACAACCTGCGCTAACCAGAGGCTAAAAGGATTTACCGTTATTAACAAAACTGTCTGGTGCCTCAGAGCAATAAAAACAGCTGAAACCACTGGGGGAGGGAGAAATCTGCAGAGATTTTGATAGCATTTTAGTCTGGAGACTGCGATTCGGAGGGAAAAAAAAAAATCCATAAAACAGGAGCCAGTTTCTCAGCTGATGCAGATGATTGAAACATGTAAGAAGCATCAGAGCCACGGGGCTGTCTGTCTGCAAGGAAAGGTCCGGCTGGAAATTCAGGGTAGTGTCTAAAAATAGGGTGATACTAAAAATACTGTCTGTGGGCCTGAAGCCTGGTGTGCGAGGCAGTCTGCAAACACTGAATGAGTCCGTGCCTGCCCAAGAAACCAGTCACAGCCTGTGGTGCAAGGGAGGTTTCCACAACCTGGGAGTCCAGTTTAGGAGACTCAGTAACTTTGTAAACCAGTACCTTTAGGTACATGTCTCCTTACAGACCAAAAAAGGATGTTTTAGGCTTTTCCAAGTCACAAAAATGCCTCGCTGTGAGTAACTGTGGGAACAGCTGTTGGCAGGGGTTAGGGGTGCACTTGAATGAAGCTGGGGGCATCTGATGTGCACTTGGTAACAGGGTGACAGCAAATGAGATGGTGAGCTTGCTGCTGGCACATTTCTGTAATAGGAAGGCATCCCAAAGTTGTGAAAGGTGCGGTGGGAAGCATAATTGTTCCTTCGGGACAGGATGTCCTAGCACTCTGAAAACCATGTCCCATTGAACTTTTAGTGACAGCTATCAAGCCTCCCATGATTCCAGCCTCTCATGCTAACCTCTGGGGTGGGGTACTCGATAACAGTTTCTGGCAAGAAAGGACATCTTGCTTTTAGTACCCAGGTCTTCTCTCAGGCTTGAGCACCTTTAAAGGCACTGTGGTTAAAAATCTCTGCTTGTAGTCAGTGGTGCTGTAACATTTATAAATAGGAGGCTGCATCCTTATTCTCAGTTTCCAGGTGACATAATAGAAGCCTTGAGCTCTGGTGTGACTCGCAGAGCTGGTTTGATGTGCGAAGGTGCTTTCTCACTGGCTGTGGGAGAGATGCATGTCATGGGAATGCAGAGGCTGTGGGAACGGAGAGTCCCATCCTGAGTATTTAGCATGCCTCAGTACCTGAGCACATGGCAAACAATTTGCTTTCTTAGGGTAATATTTCCAACAGCATTTGTTTTAAGAGAGCAAACTACTAATATGCTTGCAATGAGCTCAAGGCAGACAGCCCCTGCTGTGAGTATGAATGGAGCAGCAGAGCCCCTGTCTATACATGAGGCCGTAGGTCAGGTTGTGCTGCCTGTGCTGGAACACAGGATATATATGCACCCCTTTCCTCTCCCTCTACTCTGCCAGACCAGGGTGTGTGACAGGGGCACATTTCGATCGTGGCATCACTCCTGAACTGCACTGTGGCAATGAGCATCTCATGTCTCAGGGCATCCCTTCCCTGGCTGTTCCTCCTGAACAGACAAGGGTCCAAGATCCTCTTTCTTTTTTGTTTTTTTTCTTGGTTTTGTTGGTTCTTTTTTTTTTTAAGGAAGTAAGGTTTCCTTTTGACAGTGTCTTTGGAATATAGTGAGCGTTTTATCATTACTGCTATGGTAACATAGTCCAGAATTCGTGTTATTTCCCCTAACCTCCAAGGTCACCTAGACACTTCAGGGATGCGGGGCTGCTCACCAGAGTAAAGAAGCGATTGACAAAAGGCGCAAGATGGGTGAAGACAGCCATTAAAATCCTGCTTTGGCACTAAATATAGCAACCTTTCCATGCCAGTCTCCTGTAATTTGCATGTTGAATTAGCATCTCATTAATATCTTATTAGGGACACTGGAAACCTAATGACAAAAACAAACGCAGCATGTGTAAAGAGGAATAATAGGAGGAATGAACTGAACAAAAGAGCTTTTTTTCCCCCTTGTGAGTAGACAGATGAAGACTCGGCTGCACTCTGTCAGTTGGGCTGCGGTCTCTGACCACCTCGGGGTCAGCAGCGCCAGGAGGCTGGACGTGCCCCCATTGCTCAAACGATGCGAAGGGATAAAGCCCCAAAGGGCGTCAGCCAATCCTCAGGGGCTGGTGCACCCTAGCAGTGCCTTGCACTGATTTACACACAAATTCTGTTTTAGTGGAGGCTACCCAAACCGTGCCAGCTTCCCAGGATTTTGAGAAGTTAAGTGTTGGGATCAGAGGCCCTGAGCTGCAGGTTTTGGAACTAAATCATCTCAAATATGAGGAATAAGAGAGGAAATTAATTGGGCTTTTCTGGGATCTGGAGTTCAGCTTAGTTCAGGAATTTCTTCCTTAGCTCACCTCTAATTTTCTCAGAGTTCACAGTGATGAGCCCAGCCACCACAGCTCGTATCAACTCTCCCCAAATGACTGAGCGCTTCAGTGCGCACGTTCCTGTCACTGATTTGGCTGGTAAAGTGCTCCAGTAATAAGGTACCAATTAGATTATCTCCCTCTAGAAGCATATTGCATCTGCAAAATGGGTATCATATCATTAGCACCTTTCCCTTCCATTGTCCCAGGGGATGGAAACACCCGGCAATGGGAGCAGCTTACTCCCAGCACCCCCTCGTGTTTTTGGTGAAGACACTCTTTTTGGATAACAAAGAAGTGGGTTTAAAGCTGCTCATGCTTTCTGCAAACTTCAGTAGGGAGATGCTGCTGGTACCTGTGAAGTGGCTCATGAGCCTTGAAGTCAGAGACCATCTGACAGAGAAAAGGGACTGTGGAAAATGAGAAACTCAGAAGCTGGGAAATTTAAGGGAGAGACGTGATAGGAAAACTGTCCATCAAAGCATAAAGCACAGGGCTCTGGGCCACAGCTGGGCCTTGCTGTAAGGGCAGGATCAGGCTGCAGAGCAGGTGAGGGAAGGGATACACATCCCCCTTAGTCTGTAACTAGCAGTGTGTGGGATACAGCCTGAAACTTGGCTGTGGGTAGGTTGCAGTTGGAAATCCAGCACATGAAAGTGAAGTCAAACAGTCATAAATCAGGGAACACATGAAAACAATCCTTTGGGGACTCTAGTGAGCTGTTTCCTCATCAGATTTAGCTGTAATGTATTGGATTACATTAAAAAAAAAAAAAAATTACCGGTAATGCAAGCCATGCAGAACATGGAAATGCTCTTCAGTTCCTCTTTATAAGCATGTTACAAGAAATAATTTGGGTCTGTATTTATGTGGACTGTTGAGTTCCTGGGTGCTGGCATTGTACAACTGTAAATGTTAGTCTAAATGTGTTTTGCAGCCTTACGCTAAAAGAAGCAGAAGAAATTGTGTTCTATGTAGCTCCCTGATCTGGTGCATGGAGGCTGGAATGATGTCAGACCAAGCCATCCAATGCCCCCAAGCCATCACATCCAATGGCAACCGTTGCTGTTATCCAAGAAAACCCTCTAGCTGTTGTTCCACAGAGAAGAGATGGCAAAACAGAGAGGGTGCTCGCTACGGTGTGCAAGGGATTGCAACCGCTGTGTTGTGCTGCTGGGGGGCCTCCTTCAGCACCTGTGGTGTTTGGCATCATTGCTGGGTCTCACCTAGTGCCTCCAAAGCATGGGATTGAGACAAAGGATGATTTGGTAGTGTGTAATGCCCATGTACTCTGGTGGGGTTTTCACTTTTTCCACACATTGCAGTTGCACAGCACCCTAAAGTGCCTCTATCAGGGGATACTTGTGTTTCTTCATTGCTCTGAACCACCTTGTAAGTAAATTCATCTCTCTGCAGAGGCTGTAAAGCCTTGCGTGCCAAGGTTCCTCCAGAGCCCCGAAGGCTTACCCCTGTGTACATCCCCAATCCTGGAAAACCTGCTCGCTTAAAACTGCGACCCCCTTGTACTAGGACAACTGTACACTCGAGTTTGCTAGTGGGCCTTTGCCATTTTCCAGGTAGGCAGATAGATTATTTCAGTCAATCGGTAATCCAGCCAGAAATTTTCATCTTCCCTGTCTGGATTTTTAAGACAGCATGACCCAAAGCCTGAAGAGGCTCTGCTGTCACTCGCAGCCTTACCTTCCCCCACGCCGACAAACTCCAAAATGCACCAGCACATTGGCTGTTGGCATCTGTCCATCCCCCGCTCTTCTTTACAAAGGCGAAGTGATTGATCCCTTAAGCAGGGGTTCACTAATAATATTAATTTATTCAGGCATTGCCCTGGTGCATGCTCTGAAAGGGCAGAGCTGCCTTTCCAAATGTATTTTTCAAAGCTCTTTAACAACTTAAGAGCAGAGGTCTGCAGGGGAGGGAGGGCGAGCCTATTGTTTGGAAACATGGAGGAAAGAGGGTGCAGTGATTTTTATTGCTCAAGTGGCATCATATGAGGTCAGGGCAGGATGGATGAACATTATCTTGATGCATTGAATATGCAGAGGGGTGACGTGTTGGACACTTGGTCTTGGTCCAAATTGATACTGAAGTGCTGCGTGGACACCCAGCCGGCTAAACATCCTCAACAGCAAGCGGGGTTATGGTTTTCCAGTTGGCACTTGTTGAGGAGGTGAAAAGTCCCAATCAATGCACATCCATGCTCCACTGGAATGTTGGACACTTGGTCTTGGTCCAAATTGATACTGAAGTGCTGCGTGGACACCCAGCCGGCTAAATGTCCTCAACAGCAAGCAGGGTTATGGTTTTCCAGTGTGCAAGGCACTTGCTGAGGAGGTGAAAAGTCCCAACCAACGCACATCCATGCTTCACTGGAATATCCCATGAGGTCAGTGTTCCTTATAGCAAGATGGACAAGCTTTATGGTAAAAAAAGGAGCTCAGAGTATACCAAAAATAAAGACTGCTTGTCTGTCATTTGTGGTCCATAGGGTTCCTCTCATTCTGGGGCACTGTGACTCAACCACCATCCCTACCTTGAGCCTCACTGCTGCAAGAGCTGGTTGAAGCGTTCCTCTATCTGCTTTGCCCGATTGCAACATAGAGGTGCCCTTAATGAGAAGGAGTCTTGGTCCCTAAGTGTTAGTTACTCATCTCAGCCTTGCTGAAAACGCTCTGGGCTGGTTCTCGGTATCACCTGACCTTGGACGTCGACTAGCATTTCATCTTTGAGGCCGTCGCTTCCTGCATGATAAGATAATCATAAGAGAGCCAGAGCTGACAAGTGGTGTTTCGATGTAAGCAATGAGCAAACAGACAGATCAATAAGTGCTGAGCAAGGCACGCTTCACCTCATATCATATCGACTTCCTGCAAAAATAATGGGGCAACAAAATGAAAATGTGTTGTGTTCTATCTGAGTTATGGTCAGTGGTTATATATAATATAACACAATATATTAACTCAGATGGGACTTGCTGCTGAAAAAAATACAAATGGGCAGGCACAAAATGTACTGTCTCTAAACGTACACGGCAACACATCGAGATTAATTACACAGAATATGGGAGGAAACGAAAGCAACAATAAATTTATATTATTATAACCATGGAAAGATTTATGGCACTAAGAGCAAAATTTCTGTGTCCTGTTAGTCTGACTGTCTAATGTGTGAGAGATTTATGAGGCCAGTGAGGAATGATCAGAGGTATTTATAAAAGTTTACCATTTGTTAGCTTTTATTTTTGCTCTCATTGAGGCTGTTTCTGAGCAGTGAGAGGATGACACTGGGCTGACGGGCTGTAGGTGGGAGTTGTGCTGTAGGTTGATTATAAACGTTTTGATTTCAGAAGCTCTGGTCTCCAAAATCCAGATGATAACCAAGGTAGAGAGAGGCACGAGACAGCACTGAAGGAAACCTGGCATGTTTAGAGAGTTTTGGCTCGTGGAGGTCGAAGTGTAGCTGTAAGTGTAGGTGCACTGAGGCAGGGAGGTGCTCTCGTGTGCTAAGGTTGCTTTTTATGAATGGGAGACTCTCCTGGTTTGTCTCTCTCTTGCCTCTGCTGATTGATGGGCACCTCTGTGAGGAGGGATGCTTTCCTATGTTGGTGCATGATTTCTCTAAGTGCAGACAGGCACTTCCATATACCCTAGTGCATGCCCACACTTGGAGAAATGATGGGCAAGTGGGGCTGCTGCTGGGAGGAAGGCATAGTCCCTGTGATAATCAGGTTGCAGACAGAGAAGGGTTATGGGAAAGAGCAGAATAGCCCAACGTTGGGTATTTATTGCCTTTGAAATGGACTGTGTGTGTCTAGAAAATAGGACATTTTCTCAGCTATGTGAGCATCTCTCTTACCTCCCAACAGAAGATAGCAAACTGCCTGCTCAGGGACTCCGCAAGATAGAGATGATTATGGCTGCTTGGTTAATTGTGATATGACATGACAGAGAATACAATTTACCTTGACGATAATTATCACTGACCCAGGTAGTTTTGCGAAGCTTGGACAGAGTGTAAAGGGTCATTCCAATGGATCAGCTCCTTCCAGGAAGGCTCTTCAGAAGCTCTGTAGTTTCTCAGGCGCTCCCTGGGTGCAGTAAGTATTTTTCATATGTTTAATGTAGGAATCCACGCATAAGAAGAAAACAAATCCAAGGTAATACTCTTAACAATACCCTGAAAATAAGTATGTAAATGTGGAATGCATTTACAGTGAGTTTGTGGGGCAGTCAATGCCACAGATATTCAGAGAATCAAATGGCCATTGGGCTCACAATACTGAATCTCAGTGTTCCGTCCTTCAGGACTTACCGGGGTTACTGTCCTCTCATTTCTTTGTTCTTGTGAAGCAGGGAAAATCAGAAGTTTCATCTTCACTGTGATCGTAGGGCAAGGATGTAATAAGACATCCAAGTGCAGACTGGAGAGGGGAAGTATTTTAAAAGAGGGTGTAGCATTTCAAATAGTTAAGTAGATTGTTTTCCAATTGTTACCCAAATTTGTCAGGAAATGGTAAGATGTGGAATAAGTTTTTGTGCTGATAGCATCATTCAAATGATTAGCAAAATACTTTTGTCACCAAAAGGGATTATCAAAATTGTTTTGAGCAGCCAAAAGCCCAAGAGGCTATGACCATGGCTTGTAAGAAAATCCCAAGCCATTAGGAAAAAAAAAAAAGTCTGTATTTTTTGTATATTTAAATTGCTAAAGAAAAATCCTGTTTCAGACAAAAAAAAGATGCTGAAAAAGGTTTGAATAGCAGTTATTGAAAAAGATCAGTCAGGCAACCCTAAACTTACCCAGCTAAAAGAGGTGACTCCATTATTTCAAGTAACCCCTGGTAGAAATGAGAGCAGAATTTGGCATAGTGAATAGATTCTTAGAATAAAAATGAATATATTGAGGCAAATCATCATGATGCCTGATTTTACAAAAACATGCAGGGCTCCCAGACCGGTGCTGTTGAAAGGAAGGCCTATTATTTAGATGTGAAACTTCATTTGAGGCTCCTATTCCTGACAGCTTTTGTCTTAAAAAGTGCTAAGTATGATGTGTTTTGGGGACCTTTGATTGCATTTTTGGGCTGTTTTGGGAATTTTGGAAGGAAATTTGTTTCAGAGGCCCTAGAAATGGTGTGAGTGGTTGCAAAAGCCTTTAGCTCATGGGAATTGTGCGATGCTCGTGGGCTTCAGCAGGGTCTGGCAGTTGCAGTTGTTAGGATCTGGCTTTGTGGGTGCGTGGGTGCTCGTTTTCTTGAGGATTGAGCTTCCTCTCCTGCTTTTTCATTTCCACACCTTTCATGCTGAGCTTCATTTTTGATGGTGAGTGATGTATGTGGCAGGAAGAAGGTGAAAGGATCAAAGACACCTCAGGAACTTTGAAGTCTGGGAACACTGACAAATGGAAAGGGCCAAAGGGCTGAAAGAGGGTACAGTAGGGTGTCGTGACTCAAAGGGGGAAAGGGGCAGGCTTTTGTCGTTGAGTGGGGGAGCAGTGTTGGAGGGATGCACTTTCCTTTTCCTGGGGTTCAGGGATGTGAGGCTGTTGACTGCTGCTTTGCTGCGTGCCAGGTGCTTGCCCTACCCTAAACAAGCTGGAAACAAGAGAAAAAAAAAAAAGAAAGAAAAGTGAATGGGAGTAATTTGAAACGCAGAACATCTGCGTGTTCATTATTAAAGGAAAAATAAACCAAATCCTTAAAAAGTCAAAGTGGTCCCTGGAGAGGCATTGCTCAGCAGGTGACGAGCTAGGCAGGCGTCTACACCCAGAGATTTATTTTTCCTGCTCTCTCATCAGTCCTCCCAGGCTGCAGTCTCAGCCCTCAGCTGTCTGAGCCCTGGCTGAAGCCTCACCAATACTTGCTCTCTAGCAGGTCTTGGCTGGGAAGGAAAAAGAACTCCAAAAGGACACCAAGAGGGAGCTTTAGTGTTGATTAAAAGGAGGAAAAAGCATTTGAATCAATATATTTTAGTACCTGCTGGGAGCAGAATACACCTGACATTTGGTGTTTTCTTCTGGTGCTCTGATAAAAATGTAATCCATTTGGGCAATAGGGCTGCGGGGTGGTTGTGATTTGTCTCCCCTGGTTGCATACGAGCCTGTTGTACAATCCTGTTTATATGGCTACCAAGCTTCATCTTAAAACTCACGGGCATCTCAGTCCTGGCCTCGTGCAAACCTTAGAACCACTCAACTTTGCCAGCACCATTTGCAAACGTCCTGGCATATGCCGTAGCATGTGTGAGCTCTCTCATAAGTTAGCCTAAAAACGCCAGAAGAAAATGGTTTTGTCCTCGTTGTGTCAAATCCAGGCCTGATTAGAGCAGGAATTTTCTAGAGGGACTATTGATTTTTGCCTCGTGGACTGTACCCAGCAATTTGCAAGTCACACAGCCATCATTTATATCTGGAGTTTGGCAGCAAGATAACAGACGCTGTAAAAAGACTGATATGTTAACCATTGGCTTGGTGATGGGTCACATTAATAAAGGCCTCAGATTCTCCACAGCCAAATCGTGAGTCTGGCCCAGCTGTAGTATTTTCGCTGGAAGATAGCAAAGGATATGTGCAAATTACTTAGGACTGCACCTTCTTCGTTTCAGATTAAAGCCGTCTGAGATGTGGAATCTTGGTTTCTTCTCCAGGATTAAAAATAAGGAAGGGTTTTCCTTCTGAAGAAGCACCTGTCCCAGGTTTCTTTGACAATCTGATGGAAAGTTCATGAAGTCGGTCGTCTTCTGCTGATGTGCGTGTGTCCTTCTACGTGATGGTCTGCACCAGACATTGGAGTCAAGATCGGCTTGCCTTGAGGGGAAAGGGTAAGTCTGATGGGCTCGCAAAGCCCCATCTAGCCCCTTTTCTTGTGGTTTTGGGATCTCAGTGAGACTTTATAAAAGTCTAGGCATGCTGCTTGACACACCTAATAGTGCGTTGTGGTTGCTTAAAGACGTAGCTCTTATTTTGGATGTGGAAAACAGCTGTTTGGAAAAAAATACTTTCTTCTTTTTAAACTTTGTTTAGAAAAATGTTGACTTTTCAAGGAAAGCAACTGCCAAAAACCAAACCAGTAACCCCCACAGAAAAAGAATGGAAAAGATACACTATGGTTAACCATTATAGGAGAAAGACAGATGGTGGGACTCATGCGCTCTCTGTGAATATTTGCCAGCAGGAGCTGTGCTCCTGATCTGTGGCTGAACAACTTTCATGTCCCCTCTGAGAGTTTGGAAGCTTTGTCCTAGAGCTACCCTGCAAGGCTGAGGGTTTGAGTGTTGTGCACGGGGGACTGGGAAGCTTTCCAAAGTTATAAAATACTCAGAAATGACAGAAATTTTGGGTTCTGCCCTTCTCTGAGACTTGTGGACATGGCTTCTGCTAAATTACTGCTCTGAGGGACATGGGGGCTGGCTGGCTCTGTTAATAGTAGCGTTAAACATATCAGACCTTTTCTGTATCAAAACAGCATTACTCCAACTATATACAGCACATGCAAGCTGAAAAAGCTTAGTGCTGGGAGGCTTTGAAAGGTGCCCAGCACAATTTGGAAGCAAGCTGCCTATGGCAGCCAATGCTGAGGTACATCCCCAGCATCTGCAGGGCTCCTGTACACCAAGAGGAGTGCAAATAATTGAGTCTTGTCTGCCCAGAAATGCAGAGAGGTCCAGAAAACTTACTTTTCGCTCGGTGCACAGGGCAGGAGAGAGGCATCTGGCCAAAAGCCCTGCTTCGGGCTACGAGACAGCTCAGTGCAAAGCTTTTCCCAAAGTCTTCCAGCTCTCCGTCAGCTATAACGTACTCCCAGCCTCCTGCGGAGAACCACTGCAGCCCTCTTTGCATGCAAATTGTTAATGCATTGTGCATGAGGGTCCTAATTAATACTCTGCTGCAGATAACGATTTTACATTATAGCTATTAACCTTGGCATATTTCAAACTAAATGCCGGCGCGTTGGGGAGGATTTTGTGTACGTTGCGTTGTGAAATAATGAATTATGTTTTTGCATATTTTATATACTGATTTTCTTTAGTGATCGTGAGACTAATGCTGGGGAAAAGAGGCCTGCAGTAGTGTATTGGCTGCTCCAACGGTTACGGCATTAGCCTGGCGCTTTGGAGCCTCAGGTTCAGTGTCTTGCTCTGCACTGGATTCCTGCGAGTAACCTGGCGTGTGCAATGGAGACAGGAGTGCTTTCACCCTCATAGCGATGGATCTGTAGTCCCGAGGGAAGGTAGCCTTCCTATTCTGTGCCCAAACGTCCCTTTTCCCCAGATTTTGTAAGAAAAGCTCTTCAGTTCCCACCTCACTTGGGTGTTCATCTGCGGTGACCGGATTCCTGGATCTAGATTATGAACCATAGATCATCCAAGTTTGGATGGTAATGAGTTTGTGAGATTTTTTTA
Organism: Eurypyga helias; assembly: GCF_000690775.1. Lineage (NCBI taxonomy): Eukaryota > Metazoa > Chordata > Aves > Eurypygiformes > Eurypygidae > Eurypyga > Eurypyga helias. Next base: position 3,961 of record NW_010242194.1, on the reverse strand, counting down.
AAGATTTCTTTTTAGAATTTGATTCATTTGTCCCTAACAATAGACCAGAATTGATTACATGGAGTAACGATGTTGAAAGCCTGGTCTGGCTGGGTTTGTCTGAGGGGCACAGTTCCAAAGAGGTCATTTGGTTCAGACTGAGGACCAGGAGACTTGGAGGCTAAATGCCACTGCAGCTGATGGGCAGTGGTGGCACTGGTGGTTTCAGCTGTTTGCCTCTGCAGTTCTCTGCCCTGTCATCTTCCTGGGGCTGTTACGGGACAGCGTCTCCCATTGCCTCTTCTGCCAAATAATAAAATCAGACTTGGGTTCAAAGTGTCCTGCAAACCAGTTTCCTCTGCTAGGGCAAGGGCAGTGCTGGGGTAGGACTACAACCTGCACTTAGCTGGAGTCGGAGAATGTCCAAGGGTTTTTGAGTCCTTTCCGGCTCGCCCATCGTCCTGTACTCAGTCCTTGAGCGATGTTTAACTGCAGAGTATCTCAAAGTGCCGAACTCCGAGGAAATCTGGCCTTCATTTACCCCGCAGTTGCCATGATGCGTAATGGAAAAAGGATGCTTATAAGGCTACTTTCTTTCAGAAGAATTTTGTTTCTGATCCAACTGGCAATAACTCTAACTCTGTGTAAACTATTTTATGGATCTGTATAGTCAACAGATCAATTTTATTATACTTGGCCACTGCAGAAAAACTGTAAACTCCTGCTGTTAGCTGATGTCTGGGAAATATGTTTACAACTTTATTCCCTTCCTTTGGTGGCATCAATCTATTTATTTCTTTATTTAATAAAAACTGTGCTGTGCTTTCTCCTGTGCTATGTTATCATGCAGAACCTTTCCACATGGCCAGCTCCAGCACAACATAATGCGCTAATGAGAAAGCATTCACAGTTCTAAATAATGACAGGTCTCTTGATTTTCCTGGGCTGGTAAAAGTTCATTTCTCCTTTGTCTTTTGACTATTGGGTCTCACTGATTTTAAAAGTATTTTATGTAGTGTGCTTGCAAATACCAGTTTCCAGTGAAGCCCCCAAAGTGACTGAGGAAGCAAGAGTTGCTTCAAAATCATAGAATCATAAAATCATAGAATGGTTTGGGTTGGAAGGGACCTTAAAGATTGCCTAGTTCCAAACCCCTGCCATGGGCAGGGACACCTTCCACTAGACCAGGTTGCTTTAACTCCTTTTGAAATGATGCAGAAAGTATTAAAAGGTGTAGGAGTGAGTTGCTGGTATTTACAGCCATGGTAACTGGTGCGCTGGAGCGGCTTCCTTAGGTGGCCACGCTCACCCTGTGACAGAGTTGGGGCTGGTAGCTTCCTTGAGCACATCCTTCCTGCTACTTAATTGGTTTAGTGACAATTTTGGATAATGGAGGGAACTGGGCTGTGGCAATGAGCTACCCAGGGACCCAAACACTGCTTGGCTGAGAGCGAGGGCTTCTCTATGGGACATCAAACTGTTACCTTTTTGCAAGCTGGCACTGCCTTTCTGGAAGGATATACTTGAAGGGAATGTTGGATCAGTAACTTTAAAAGCCCTTTTAAAAATGAGCAAATTTAGGAACATGTTTTTGTGTGATTTAAGCTTTGCCTAACCCAGTATCCCATCTGTGACAAGCGTCAGCGCCAGATGTTTCTAAATAAGAGATGAAACTCCCACAGCAAAAGATGTGGGATGATTTGCCCTAAACAAAGGTCTCGCCTCGATCTTGAATAGTTAGAGATCAGTCCTGGAGTGGGAGTTTAACTGTGAATGCCTGATGGACAGGGAAAGCTCATGAGACACTCATTATTTACTGAATTATACTAAATAAAAATAGAGAGCTTCCTGACCAATCTCAGCTGTGTCATCTCTGAAGGTACGCTAAACTGCCTATTTCCTGTTGAAAAGAACTGACTGCAGGGTTACAGGATAGACAAAGTGGGAGAGGACCTCTCGAGTGGGCTTCAGACATGGGCTACATTTGGGAGCCTTCAGATTAGTCACAGAGGAAACAAATTACAGATCTCTTCTGCTTGAATGGGAATCAGTCAGAAGCAACGCCGGTGAGCCTTGCATTTGCAAAGTCACTTTGTGGAGTGGATTCACACCTCAGCTATTGTTATGATATCTTGGTAACTCTATTATTTCATATTTTCTCTTGGTTCCTATGCAATTTGCACGTCCAGGGTCAAGCCTTCGCTAATGACAGCTCCTTGCGTTTCAAGGTGGCCGAATCAGCAGGACGTATGGCACGTATCCACAGAGCTTTAAAAATATCTCTCTGTGTGACATATGCTGTTTGTCCCTGAACACCAGATAGGTTAATTGTTAAAGAAACATTAATAACATTAACTGATGGTATGGCTTCCCACTGCCTCTGCCCTGGCAATCTCACACTGGCAAATGGATTAATAATCCTATCGGAAATGAATGTCGTTGCTATGCAAGTAACTCAAAACTAGATAATTTAGGAATAGTTTGGATGATTACTAATTAGATCCACCGACACAGGGGAATTTGAATTATTCATGACTGGCTGAAAACAGCGGGTAATTCATTTGTGCACTTCCCTGCAACTAATGTGAAAGTTGTTTATTTTTCCACACACACACCCTGACGATCTGCTAAAAATGATCCCTTGTTTCAGTGCTGATCATTTTGCTGCTGAGGAACATCAGGGCTACGAGGTTAGGATAAAAAGCCTTGAAAAGTTAGTTGGAGAAACATGTGGACAAGCCACGCTTTGAGACATGATCTTTGTTCCTTATTCATTGAGTTCCTGTAGGCCAAGCCAACATCTGAACTTCTGAATTCATATCCAAATTAAGGTGCTCATGCACTCCCAGGGCAGGTGAGGAGATGCCACATGGTGGAACCTGCATCCTCACATGCATGCTTTTTTGGGTGCTGGGGTGAATGGGGCAGCCATGAGGGGACCCTTTGCAATCCTCCTCCTCCGTCTGCTCTCCCGGGACTCATCTAGCATCACCCTGGCTCCTGCAGCAGTGGCATCAAGCATTCCCCAGAGCCGCCTCTCACCTGGGGGAACACCCTGAGGAGCTTCCCCCTCTGAGGATGCCTTTCAAATCTGACACCCCTAAGTTGGAAGCACGCTGCTTTTCATGAGAAAAGGCATCCCTAGCAGCTCTGCAAACGTGCGCTGCTGGACACAGAATTTGCTAAGGTGAGCTGGATAATTGCAGCAGTGGCATCAAGCATTCCCCAGAGCCGCCTCTCACCTGGGGGAACACCCTGAGGAGCTTCCCCCTCTGAGGATGCCTTTCAAATCTGACACCCCTAAGTTGGAAGCACGCTGCTTTTCATGAGAAAAGGCATCCCTAGCAGCTCTGCAAACGTGCGCTGCTGGACACAGAATTTGCTAAGGTGAGCTGGATAATTCAAGTTGAGGACACGTAGGAGGTTGGAAAGGTGTTCTCCAGCTGTGCTCTGTTTATCCTTCATGGCATGACTTCAAAATAGTGTGCAAAAGCTTTCTGGGCTGGCTTCTCGCTCCTTCTGTCCTGGCACTGAGCTGAGAGCCCCAGCCAGTAAAGATGGCTGAGCAAACCAATTTCAGGACTCCTCTTTTTTACCTTGTTCTTTCCTTTAAATGGCTCTGATTAGTTTAAATAGGAGGAAAACAAAAAGGCAACTCTGGAGCTGGAGGACAAATAACCTCACACATGAAATTACCCAGCTCGTTCAATACCCTGCTCTGCACATCCTATTGCTTTTATTAATTTATGAGCTTTGTTATCTTGTTTTTTCATTAAAATACAGTAAGTTGGTCTAACATAAAATAGATAAGGTATGCCCAAAAGTTCATTCACCATTGATCCATATTTGTAACTCGCCGAAGACGACAGCTGCGGCTGTCACACACGAAGCCATACCCATTCAGAGGCGCTACCTAACGATGACTAGTTAAGGCAGAGAACAGTGCCTTGTCTTTCCTAAGCACTAAGCACAAGTACAGGCT
>NW_010242193.1:0-524 GCF_000690775.1 Eurypyga helias | reverse complement strand
GCGGGAGACGCCCCGCCAGGACAAGCGGCCGGGAGTCCTTGTACCAGACCACGCTGGCACCGCTCCGGTTGGCATCACAGTACAGCTTCAACGCTTTGCCCGGGTCTAGCAGGAGGTGCTCCTCTTCCGACTCCAGCAGTGGGCTCTCGAACAGCTCTGGAGAGATGCCGTGAGTGCCTGGCCCTGTGCTCACCCCTCCCCAACGGCAGGACTCCACCACACACCCACGCCGGTGCCCAGAGTATGTGTCACAGCCCGGTGCCCGCCTATGCTGCTCCGGAGGCGGGCAAGGGCCGGACTCTGCCCTGGGGTGCAGGAACTTGGCCTCCCCGGCAGTGTGTCCCTATCCAAGGCCACACACGCCACCATACTTCTGCAGGGGGCCGAGCCTGTCCTGCCTCGCCGGACACGGGCACCAAACCCCACCGGCCACCCACCGCTGGACCTCCGTGTGCCCCAAGCACCGCCGGGACCCCCAGCCCTGGCTGGCCCCAGCGATGGCCGGGCTGGCCCCGATGCACACG
>NW_010242192.1:0-10784 GCF_000690775.1 Eurypyga helias | reverse complement strand
GGGAAGGGGAAGGGGAAGGCGTTTTTTACTGTCTGTTGGTGGATTCTTTCCTTCAAGCCATTTGCTAAAACTAAACACCCAGAACAAACCCCAACAAACGCAGATGGAGATTACCAGCACTTTCTCAGATGTTCAAGCATTTAATTTATGCAAATACTGCACAGAATGAATTAAATATTGCAAATTATATTAATAATTTAAATTCTGTGTCTAAAAATAGTCAAGAATATTTGATTAATCCTAAAGTGTTCACATGCAAATTTTATAAGTTTTGTGTGGTGTTTTTTTTCCTAAGGAGACAAGCCAACTGATAAATAAATGCCTTCCTTTTCCAGTTATCTCTTCCTAATACCAGACTTCCAATAAATAATATTTTGGGGTTGGTTGTCTTTTCTTATCTTCTATTAAACAAATCATCCTTTCTGGCTTTGCATATCATTTAGTTCTTGTTGTTAGCTGAGATCTCAGTCTGGATTTCTCTGACTGTTTTTGCATAGCTCTAAAGCGTGATTGGGTTAAACAAAGTATTTGCCAGCTATCTGCTCTTCAGAATTGTTTCTAAAATTAATTTGTTGCATCTTAGAAACATCTTGACCGTTTGAATGTATTAGAAATTTACTACACAAATAGACTTCTGTATTTTCATTTTGATTTGCTTCTATGAGGGTCACTCTATAAAACTCTGATACTATTTACTCACAGCAAAATAAACGTCATGAGGTAAAAATCAATGGCTGTCAATGCTATAGCAACTTGATAGTGCAATCTTTACACAGAATTGTGTTTTTTCTCATCTGGTAAGTTATAAATCCACAAATCCTACAAGGTCATTGGAAGTATGCATACAATGGGAAAGAAATGAGATTTCATTTAAAATAGGTTTGATAGTTTTACCGCATTACACACACACACACACATAAACACTCACACAGCCGGTATGCACCCATACATGTAGATATGTGTACATACATATACATGTGAGCATCTACTTGACTTAGTCTAATGCCTTTTGTATTCCCTAAAGGCATTTTTTTGGTGGCAAGTCAACCTAGTGAGTATTTTTGTGTTCCAGCTTAAAGCTAGAAGCAATGTTCGTTATCAAACTTGCAAACTCCATTTTGATTAACTCCTAAAAGTATTAACTTTTCTGTTAAATATGCCCCCTCAGATGGGAATGTGGTTCAGAGGAGCAGGGATATAGAACACATGGGCAAAGGTCATTAAACGTTCCCAATCCTCCCTGCCTATGAACAGGCTCTTTGGTGGATGCTGGCACCTGTCCAGGAGGACCATCTGCCCTGGCCAGTAGCTAGGTAACAGATCGCCTGGTAATGGACTTTTACTATTTGGCAAAACTGAGTAAAGGATAATCTGAAACAATAGATTTAGTAGTATATAAAAAAAGTAATTTCTGAGAAATACAGGCAGATGAAATGCAGAAGCATGGCTATAACAATGGAAGATGTATTCTTGGGAGAAGATCTCACAGGCTCATCTGAACTCAAGTTTTGCTCAAGAATATCAGGAAAATGTGAGAAGAAAAATCTGATTAATTAATCTAAAGGAGAGAGCACAAGTATATCACCAGAATAAAGGGTTGCTATGCCAGCAGCCTTCCTGGAATGTGCATGTTGTGCTGTTTCACCTTTTGCATGTCCTGGAGTAATTCTAAATTGGTGTTTACAGTGCTGGAGCTCTGGAGAAACCTGTCCTTGGGTGTACTGAAGAGGCCAGGACTCACTTTGAGGGCCTGAACTTGAGTTCCTGCTTTTGTGAGGGGATGACACCTGTGGAAGGATCATGTTCGGAAAATATGCCTGTAAGTCAGGGAAGGAAGCAGTGCAGGAGCCCCCAGAGAAAAAGAGACTCAGCAGCATGGTTTTCTACTTTATTCAACAGCCTCATGAGCACCAGGCAGGAGCGCTCTACCAGGATCAGACAATGTGATGGGTTTGGGGGCAGCCTAGATACTGCACAATAGGATGTCACACACACTGTGCATTTATTATGAGGGAGCGTTAACCTGATTTGTTTGTCCTCTGAGTTGGAAACATGAATGGGATATTAAAACTACTAATGCAAAACACAGGCATATTGATTAAAGAAATGGTATTCAATAGCTGCTCTTTGTCCTTTAGCTTCCCTGTCTCCTTCCTTCTGCACCTGTTCCTTCTCGTCTTGACTTCTTTTCTACTTTTTTCTACCACACGTTTTGCCCTACTCTGCTCTTGCCTACCTCCTCTTTAATATTTTTATCCTCACTGATTTCCGCACATGTGACCTCCACCTTCTGCCTGCAAAATTAATTTCCTTCCTCCACCCCTATCTGCTCTTGCCCTTTTCTGCTCTTTGTGGCTAAATTCTCTTCCTTCAAAGAAATAAGACAAATCATAAAAGTAGAGCTCCACCTTGCCTAGACCACCTCTGAACTGAGAGGTATTATTCTACCATTTAAGAATAAGCAGGAAATAGTTGGGGTTTTTTTTCAAATTAAAACCTGCTATTTTTGGATATCCACAATGTTCCCAATTGCTCAAAGAGTTTCCATTACCACGAAGCATTTGGAAATGTAGCGCTTCTCGTTTGCACTACTGTCTATGACATATAGCATGCCCTGTTCCCGACACAGAAAGTTGAAGATCACCCATTGCGTTGGCCCATGGAGCAACAAGGGCTGTGCCTTTGTGCAGACTGGCTCAGAATGTGCAAGACAAAACATTTGAAGTCTTTGGGAAATTATCATCACAATGAGTCTTGCAAAAGCAGCAAGTGGCATTTTACTTTTATTCTAAGTATAAAGTTCGGCAAAAAGAGTTGTTTGTGCATAGTACATGTTGTTCTACTGAAGACTGAGTAACATGGTAGTATATGCAAAAAGTAACAAATTAAAGATTTGTCATGCTCTGGAATACACCAATGACATGTCCAATCACAGCAGTACCATCTGCTTTATTTATAACACTGTGCTAAATTCTATATTAATTTACACACCACCATGAGGAAACCATACTTAACATAAGCAGTATTTGGGCTTTGTGACTTATCTTTAGCAAACAGTTAGTCAATGTATCTCCAACTACTCTCAGCCCTGTTCTCAGAGAAAGGAGTTTAAAAATCAATAACATTGATTATGTATTCTTTTTATCCCTGAAGTTATGGAAATGACTTGCAATTCAAAATTTATTTCCCTAAGTTTTTGCTCATTCAGATCTTGCTAGGATTTTGACATAGATCATAGAACCATAGCATCACAGTATCATAGAATGGTTTGAGTTGGAAGGGACCTTTAAAGGTCATCTAGTCCAACCCCCTGCAATGAGCAGGGACAGCTTCCACTAGATCAGGTTGCTCAGAGCCCTGTCTAAGCTGACCTTAAATGTTTCCAGGGATGAGGCATCTACCACCTCTCTGGGTACCTATTCCAGTGCTTCACCACCTTCATTGTAAAAAACGTCTTCCTTCTGTCTAGTTTGAATCTACCCTCCTTTTGTTTAAAAGTATTACCTCTTGTACTTATCACTACATGCCCTATTAAAAGGTTTGTCCCCATCTTTCTTATAAGCCCCCTTTAAGTATTGAATGGCCGCAACAAGGTCTCTGCTTCTCCAGGCTGAACTCATAGGAGAGTTGAACTCTCTCAGCCTTTCCTCTTAGGAGAGGTGTTCCAAACCTCTCCTATTCACCTGATTCCAAACATCTCCCATTCGCCTAGAGCTTGGACACTGATACAACACAAGAACCCTCGTATTGTTCAGCTAAATGAAAATGAACCTCTTTTGTATAGAGTGGAAATTTTACTGTATTGCTAACTGTACCTTCTCTTCAGATGGTGTTCAGTTTAACAGTACAGAAAATACCCCCTTACTGATCAATGCCATAAGCAAACTTACAAAACACACAGATATGCTCTTGTTGTAATTTGGAAAGAAAACAAAAATAATGACAGGAACAATATTGGTAATATTCCTCTCCTCATGCTTGGTCACTGACACTCTGAAGCCAGGCAGTGAAAGGCTCCTTTCAATGGCCATCTGGGGTTTCCATGAGTCTCCTGCTATGTCAGCTTCGTGGATGGATGGTTTACTGATGATCCTGGAGCTCATATACAGTGTCTCTGCATGACGCTGTGCTGAATAATTTCTCCCCACAGGATGCAAGGCTGAGTTATCCTTTCTTTGGGTCTGAGGGGAGCAGGGATTTCGAAGCACGAGACCATCAAACCATCACCAGAGGGGACAGATGCCCAGAGAATATTTTAAACATTTGCCACGTTTAAATATATGGTTTCATCTTGCCAGTCTCGGAATAGCTCTTAAAATAAACGTCAATATAAAGAATAAGGCAATTTTTTTGGATGATTAAGAGAATCTGGCTCATATATCCAAAGTGTGACAATTCCAATCACATCTTCATTTCAATTTACAGGAAAGAAATTAAACAGGCTTCATTATTGTTCATACTGGCTGGTGCTATATATTTGACATGATAATCTACAGTATTAGTCAGTAAATTGACTCACTGGACTGCCCTTGATCATATGCTCCATTTTCTGCTCAGCAGGGTCCTCTCTAACAGCTATATATAACCAGGGAAAAAAAAAAAAAAAAAAAAAAAAAAAAGAGACAGCTCTCTCTCTCAGATCATTATAAGATGATGTTGCGTTCAGTTTTCCTGTTGCTTCAAAGGTTATAAATTATGTGATCTTTTTGCCATCACAGATAATATATGGCTGCTGTTTGTCTGACTTGTCAGGTCCTCGCACAAAAATCCAATACTCCCCACTTGTCACATATTCATTTCAGATGTGTGTTCTCTTGCAGAGCCCAAAATGAAATAGTCACTGTATTCCTATCTGCCAGTTTTCAAGTCTTGCCTTGTGTGGTCCTTCCTTGTCAAACCACAGTTGTCACATTAGCAAGCCACGTGAGTACTTGCAGCAAATATTCAATCTCCTGATCGTAATTAAAATTCTGCATGCTTTTCTATTAAATAAAGAAAATCATCGTGCATCTTAATCTGTAGCTCTGCTCTTCTGCCACCATTTTTTAAATGTCTGATTACTGAGCTAATTGCTCAAGCAGGTTGTTTTTAGATGGCATCATGCATTTATGGGTTTTATATCACTGTCAAAATAAGTATTGGATTCATCCTGGCTCCTCATCTGTGTGTTGAAAACTATTTCCTCAGTCCAGACAGAAGTTAAAATTAGGAGTAACCTCTAAAAGAGGCTAGAGGGTGAAAGGCAGTTCTCAGTGCTAAGAAAGGATGAGAGCACAGACTTAGCAGACAGCTCAGTAGGAGGTTGGCACAAGTTACAAAATACAAACTTGTGTAGCTGTATTTCAGCAGCATATTTGCAGCTGTAGCCTGTGCTGCTGCTAAAGGAAGGGGAATCAAAGAGCCTGAGGATAGAAAGAACCTATCGCTATTCCTTTCCAGAATGGTAAATAATTGTTCAGAGACTTTTTTACTGACCTTTGTTCCAGGAGTACTTGCAAGTCAAGGAGAATTACAGGGTGTAAATCAGAAATACTCAACTGCAGGTCAGCACATCCACAAAGAGATATAATTCAGCTCACAGTCTCCCCAAGGAACAATCCCTCACAAATCTCTCTTAACCTCACTCCTGATATATTGGGCACATTACAGAAGAAACTGTTTAAGAGCACTGATTAATATTTTCAGCAACTGTAAATCTCCCAGCATACTGCCTGGTGCTGCCCGGCTCTGCCAGCTGGCTCTCAAGAGCTCTTCTGGTCCTGTTCCCTGCCATCCTGTGATTCTGTGTCTGTAGTTTGAAGAACAGAATAGAAATCAATAACCATCCAGGCCAAACAGCTTTCTCTACATAATAATGCTTTAAACATGCTAAGAGGCTGAAGTCTAAGCCTCTTTGCTTTGAAATCTGCGAGCAGAAAAGAACCCCAGGCTCATATGAATTTGATACTAATTCCTAAGACAACTTCACTTTGATACGGAAGGAAAAAGGGAGGACTTGTGGGAAAAGCCAGGTCAAAATTCACACCCCACCATGGCATGCTGACTACTCTTTGGGCTCCCCTATACCCCTGGGGTACAGCACATTGGGAGTGCAGGTGTCTGCCTCAGGCTAAGGCAGCCCACCGCTCACACAAGAGATAAGGTGTGGTGTGCCCCCTAAAATACCTTTTTATCTCCCCTCAGATGAATAAGACATTGCTACAGGAGAAGTAGGTTCTTGTTTCACAACAGAATGAGGTAAATATCTGACAGACTCAGGAGAGTCAGGCTGGGCAGCAAAGAACCTAGAGCAGTGACAGAAAAATGTCAGACCCTGAGAACACTGACTGGGATGCTACATCCAATCAAACCATCTATTAGCCTCTTGTGCTCAAAAAATATTCTGGAAATAACAGCTGTAAGGTTCAAACACAGTATCTGATGAAAAGAAATCTGTTGTCATGATATAAGTCTGATATTCAACCCCAGCTATGCAAATGCCCACAAGATAACTCACCAAACAAAGGGAAACTCAATAACAGAACAAAGAAGGATGACAAAACCATCAGTCTTCATGCTTCAAAAAGAAAAATTCAGATAGATTATTTTTACAAAAAAAAATAATGCAATATAAGCCACAAGGGAAAGTGAACAAAGATCAAAGACCAAATATGAGGCAGACAACATAAACAGGTGTTCAGAGTATCTGGACGTAATAGAAGAAGAGCATACAGCAACAGAGCATCTTAGAAGAGCTGTCGTGTATTTCAGGAGAAACATCCTTTGTGCATACTTGAAAAAAAAAAAGAGTATTTACAGCTAGGGAGCAAAACAACATTTTCTGTGCCTGCAAAATGCTACCTTCTCTGGACTTTATATTGCTCTTCCTTCACACTCCTGTTTGGTCCCAATAAAAAAGTACAGTTTATATCTCCACTGCATGAACATCCAGCACAGGTAACAGAAAGGGCAGAATAATAAAAGACCAACCCATCAGCAAAAAATACAGAACTGACTCTTCCATAGTTCATGACAGACAAATCTAGGACATCTCCAAAATAAGGAACAAAATGGCAGTCCTCAAAACCATTTATAAAAAGAACTGCAACAGCTAGCTAATCAATTGCTTTTATGTAAGATCTGAAGTCCACGTGAATGTGAAGATTTGGAACAGCAGCACTGACTTAGTGTTTCATTTTTGCTTTTTGGGTTGTTTTTGTTTTTAAATTGTAGGACCAAATAATCTTGTTTTCCTTCATTGTTTATCCTTCTTTGCTTGCATGGGCTAATGGCCACCAGTAGCCCCCCAGCCACCATCTGAGAACTCTGAAATGGCAGGATGAAGTTGGCTTATGCTAAGTCCTCAGATGTGCTAAATTTGTTCCTGTTCTTATTCATGTAATTGTACAAACAGAAATACGTCAGATCAGGAAAAAAACCCTAGCATAACTAGCTGTCCTCCTTTGTCTTTCAACCCTGCTCTCCTTGCAGGCACAGTCATGGAACTCAGTATTCCTTTGTTCATGACAAATACCAACTGAGCCCTGTGAATATGCATTACAATTTGCAAAACCATTAGTCATCTTGTTTGCTTTCATCTAATACACAGCTTTGGCTATTTCTTGATTAACCTCTCAGAGATATTCCTCCCCTTCCAGCACCCTTTCCACTCCTGACGTGCACTCCTGGTGTCTCCAGTGCCGGTATGTACTCCTAGTCCCACAAGTGCTGAGGAAACTAATACAAACAACACATAACAAGTGTAAAATAGTGTTTTAATAATTATAAAATTATCACATTGAACTGACTGCTCTATCCACAGATTGTAAAGGCTCAAAACTATCTTCATCACAAAACTACCACCTCTGGCTTAGAAAGTCCTCAGGCTTCCTAGGGAAGCCCAGGAGGATGCATCGAGGACGTATATGCTGTCACAGAGAGCTTCAGGCACCAGGCTGAGCCCTGCCCTAACATGGGGCAGCCTTCTTGGGGTTTATCATCTCCAGATGGAGCTTCCCACCACAAAGAGATGCAGGTGGTTGCTGAACAGCTGGCCTATGAATTTCAAAGCTACACTGGTTATTTAACTTCTCAGTTTGGATAATGACCAGAAGAAATGTTCCTACCAAGTACCTTTGCCTTCTGCCCATATAGTGCGGCATGTTTAGCTTAAATAGGTGGCAAGTTCATTTCAACTAAGATGTAAACCCAAAAGCAAGAATCTAAATGCAATATTATACCTTTCTGTAAACATTACTAAAGATCTATTATTTATTATATGAATCCAGTTTTACGGGGTCTGTGATAAGAAAGGTTAAACTGAAAACAACTGCTGCATGAAGAACACATTGACTGGGATGAAAAGCCAAAAACCAGATTTGCAAACTGGGTATGAAGAGCAACCAAGCTCATGCTTGGAAGGAAAGCATTGAAAAGCAATTTGGAAAAAACTATATAGACCAATGATTTTGAAGGTAACAGATAAATCAAGAAACAATTAATCATCTCTAATTTTGCTAAGGGAATCATTACTAGAAATAATGGTGAGGCTACCTGGAATGTGGGGGATGATACCCAAACGTAAGAGGCTCACAGGGAGACTTAAAACTCCTAAATTCAGAAAAGTTGAAGCCCATGCGTGGCAGGACATGACGGCATATGAGAACCTGGGGAAAACTGCCAATAACTAGGTAGACAGACACAAGAGCAATCCAGTGGCCTCTGTGGGATATACAATGTAAAACTAATGCAGGGAGAATAATATCTAAAATACGTTATGTCTGCTCTGCTTTTTCATCTGAGACATACACAAACATACATGCGTAAAAACCCAAGGGACCTGGCTGTTGGAAGATTAGATGACATTATGGTCTAATAAGGAAACTGCAGTTGAATACCTGCATAATTTGCAACTGCTCCTCTGTAAATGATGGGTCAAGAACTTGCAAAAGTTGCCAGAAATGTAATTGTCTTCTGCAAGAACCACTGGAAAGTTATAGGAAATATGTATATAGTCTATTTGTAGGGTTGTAAAATTATCGAGCAAGAGCAAAAAATGATTTTCAGAATACTTAAGTATCCACTCATTACTGTAAATATCTGCAAACACAAGAATATCTACCAAATTTTGAATAGGAGGTCCTGTGACGGTGGCAGAGTCACCAGCCTTTCAAAGTTAGAACAGAATACATATGGAGTATAAGCATCCATGCTGCACATGCAATGGGACCAGACAAATGTATCTTAATTGATTTAACTAGGTATGTAATGCTGAAAAAAGAGTATTAGGACCTTGTACATCTCCCAGACAGAAGATAACAATGGCTCTAAAAGCACTGTAATGCACAAGTTTTCCCTATCTCACCAGCCTGTAGTGGCATCACACTTGATTAGAATTGCTGTGATTTCCCTTGCCTGCCATGCTCAGCACAGAAAAAAGCCTACAAGGTGAAAATTCTGCAGACAGGGAAGATGAGACTTAGTGTCTGGTTCTATGCTCTCCTTTGCAAAACCTGAAGATTGTGAATGTGGTAAAACTCTGGGGTTTTTGCATAAATATCTGTTGTACAGCTCTTTCCTGTCAATTTGACAACAGAAACAAACCATATTACAAAAGTGAACCCTCTTTGGAAGTGAAAGAGAAAGTGGGCGTAAGTTAACAGATAACAGATAGACTAATTTCTTGGAAATTTTGTGTTAGAGTATCAGGGCTGCTATGTGTAGACACCTGTAAGACTTTACACCCTGAATAGGAAATGCACAATTTGCTTTCCTAGAATGGCATGCAGGATCTCAGAATTGTGCAACTCAGATAATATCTAATGAAAATGGCCACATGATCTCTATTATTAATTACTTATTGTTTTGGCAGATAAAGATTACAGAGCACCTGAAGGCAAGTCTCTACTACCAACAGGCTTGGGAAGGCTTAGCAGAAAAATGAACGAGTCAGTTGCAGACAGAGAACTTCCACATGGCTAGCAGAAAGTGTTACCTCAGAAAACTACATGGAGAACCACTTGAAAAGAGTGAAGAGAGGCATGAAAACAAAGGTGTCATGTCTCCTAGGAGTCTTGTCATGATATCAAAGAGAAATTAAAACTTTGGCACCTTGGTAAAATAACTTGCACTTACGCAAGTGGATTATAAATGTGTGTGTACAAATGCACCCGCAGTATCTGTATGACAAATTATGCACGGGTTAGAAATAAAATTACTTGAAGAGATATGCTATTGCTCAGAGAGAAGTTACAGGCTTGATGCCGAAATTCAGGGGTAAGATTTTGGAGTTCTGTCACTTCATGTGTTTTGGCAACCGCAGCAGCCTTTTGTTTGGCCTTTCCAATCTGCTTTTCCAGGAGCTAAAAACACTCTGGCACACTCAGTATGCCAGATATATTCAACAAGCCAACGGAAAATTGAGCTTTCCAATAGTAAGTCCTTCTTGACACTCTCATGCTGTAGTAAAGAAGTGTTGTGTGGGAAGAGCCAGGGCTGTGCCAGCTCTGAGATGCCATGTGAGATTGTGGAAGTGGATAAATTGTTAGTTACTCATCACTGGGCTTGGCAAGGAGTTTTCAGGTGCTCCTAACTTGAAATGGGTCTTTTTGAGGACTCTGGGAAGACTCAGCAACAAACAGAATATGTGGCATTTCAAGGTGTTTATTCCTTGCAGTGTAACTATCCCTAGCCCCCTCTTCATGTTGTAGTAAAGAAAATCTCCTTCCCCACCTATCCATCTACTCCCAGTTGGCCATTTGCTTCTTTTGTGTAAAACAGATCAGTGTTATTACAAGAAAGAGAAG